>NC_060121.1:589812917-589827917 GCF_021461395.2 Schistocerca americana
TTGTCGCTGCAGGTTCCTAACTTAGTATCTATATCTAAAGCTACAACTATTACTAACCTACGTCAATTCCGGTGCTTTGGTCTTCATTCGGGAACCCCCATCCCCCTAGTCCTGCACGTGGCGGATTGCAACTCATGAAGTCGACCAGTCCACGTACAGGCGGTATAGGATGAGGGTAATTGTCGCGTTCGGTAAAATGTCACTAATCGTGAACTACCCTCATGTATCCCCTAGTGGGACACATTTGGTAAATGTCCTAACGTGTAAATCACTCAGATATGCCGTTAATACTTTCCGTGAAACCTCGTCTGCCAATTTGTTTAAAGTTTCGAAAGTTTCTTTTTGTCTTAATAGGTCGTATGTATTATTGTGCGGAAGTTGTTGTCTCAGCGTCATTGCTACATCATCGAAAAGGGGGCACTCATAAACCACATGGTCGGGAGTGCCCTCCGAAGCACCACAGTCACACTCGGGTGTAGCCTTTTTCCCAAACCGACACAAGTATGTCGGGTAGGGCCCATGACCAGTGAGAAAGTGTATTAAACCCCGCGTTGGCTCAAAGTACTTTATCCCCAACCTTTCTTTTACGTCTGGCAAGAACTCAAAGGTTCTTCTGCCTGTTTCATCTGTTTCCCAAGACCTTTGCCATAGGTCCTCGCCCTTTCTACGTATTTCTTTCTTATCTATTACCGGTATTCCCATGATGTTTTCTGTTTTCACGTTGTTCCCCTTTTTGACCCAGTACCAAGCCGCTTGTTCACGAATTTTGATATCTAAAGGACAGAGCCCCATTATTACTAAGAGTGCACTTCCTGGAGAAGTTCTATACGCCCCTATGGATCTTAGAAGCATGTTTCTCTGTACTCTTCTCACTGCCATGGCAGGCATCACCCTTGTGAGCCTATGTGCCCAGACTCCCGATCCGTAACCCACTACTGATGCTAATATACTGTTATGATACAACTTGATTAGGTGAGGTGGAAGATGAAATCGTTTATGACCGATTGATATGAGATTGTTTAATAATTGTAATGCTTTTTGGGATACGGACTCAATGTGCTTTCCAAAGTTCCACCTTTCATCGATGATGACGCCTAGGTAGCGAGTCTCTTGTCGTCTTATTACTGGTGAGCCTCCTATTCTGACTGTAGGGTTCCTCGCCAGCTGTCCTTTCAGTAATAAGTAAGTCGATTTGGTCGGTGAGATCGTCATCTTAGTATTTGTGCACCACAGTTGTAATTCGGTCATCGCTCTGTCTATTTTTGGTTCGATGTCTTCGCGGCTTCGGCCGCCGACCAGCAAGAGGAGGTCATCCGCGTAGGCTATCACCTCTAGCACATCTTCACTCTGTTCTAATTTGTCCAAAAGTGGTTCCATATGGATGTCCCAGAACAGGGGACCTAGTACGGAGCCCTGGGGACATCCTTTAGTTATGGATTTTCCTACTCTGCCGCTAGGGGATGATAGCCAGACCTCCCGCCCTTCACAATAGCTCCTCAGGCAACCATATAGCGACCCTGGACACTCTTTCTCCCGCAAGCAGGAGAAGAGCGAAGGCCACCACAGGTTGTCAAAGGCGCCACTGATGTCAACCATGATGCCAACAACGTACTTGTATGGGGTAGAGTCGCAGACCTCGGCCGCCAGAGCGATCGCATCAGTTGCCGATCTGCCCGGCCTGAAGCCGAACTGCCTGCCACTCATCCCACACAGCACTCGGTGTGCAGTCAATCTGTCAGCTAGCAGTTTCT
This sequence comes from Schistocerca americana, assembly GCF_021461395.2. Lineage (NCBI taxonomy): Eukaryota > Metazoa > Arthropoda > Insecta > Orthoptera > Acrididae > Schistocerca > Schistocerca americana. The sequence continues at coordinate 589,814,669 of NC_060121.1, forward strand.
CAAATAATTTCCCAAGGATGTTCAATAGGCAAATTGGCCTATACGACTTAACATCCGCTGGGTCCTTGTTGGGTCCCTTTTTTATTATAACAACATTTGCCTCTTTCCAGATTTTCGGAAATTTTTCTTGTCTTAGGCATTCATTGTATAACTGGGTTAATGGTGCCACCAGTTGAGGTGCCAGGAACTGCACCACCTCCGCCACAATGCCGTCTGGGCCGGGGGCTTTTCCAGTTTTCATTGCTTTAATATGGCCAGCCACCTCCTCCTCAGAGAAGGGGTAGACCGCTCTGTCGTTATCAACTCTGTCCATATCTTGGTTTCGTAGCTGGGACTGTCCCTCTGTGTCGCTGGCCTCATCGTCATCAGGCAGCAGGGACCGGAGAAGAACCTCGGCAGTCTCCTGCCAAGACTCTGTCATCCCATCCCCGCGTCTAACTGTTGATAACATCATTGGGGACCGGATCTTTTCCCTCACTAATTTATAGGGTATTCCCCATGGGTCCATGGCCAGCTGGTCCATCACAAACCTTTCCCAGCTACGTAGCCTGACTTCTTTTAGTTCTTTTTGAAATTCGTCTTTTGCCTCCCGGTATAGCTGTAACCATCGCTGTTTTTCCCACCAGACGACACTGCGCTGGTAGTGCCTCCTCAGCCTTCTGACAGACTGACGCATTTCCTGAAGTTCAGCTGACCATGGTGACGGGGAGCCCGCCATGGCTCTCCTCCTGGTTGGAACAGCTGCCTTGACCGCTCTGGTTATTGCGTCTACCAGTTCTTCGGCCCGCTTGTCTATGTCCAGGTCCTGTCGTGCTTCACCTTCAGGCAATGGAGGTATGTCGCACTCTCTCGCTAGTCTCTCCCAGTCCGCTCTCTTGAAGTTCAGTTGCAACTCCCACCCTGTGGCCCAGTGACAGCCTCCGTTTCCTAAGCTGAACATTATTAGATTATGGTCGCTTGTTGTCGCATTCTCCTTTACTTCCCAATTCTGAATGATGTTAGCAGAATTTGGTGTAACTAACGTTACATCTATATTAGTGCCGCGCCCCCCTCCCGCTGCATAAGTGGGAGGGTTGCCAGGTCTATTTGCAACCACAAGTTGCAGAGCCATAATCATTTCCTCTACTTTTTCTCCATTTTCATCTCTTGTGCCACTGTACCACAGGGGGGATTTTGCATTTATATCTGCTGTTATTATCAGCTTGCGACCTCGCAACGCCGTGGCTACTCTGGTCAGGTGATCCAGATGTTGTTCGATATTATCCCCGTATTGGAAATACATGTTTATAAAAGTTATAATTCCCATGGGAGCCTGTACCTCCACGACGTTGCAATGAGTGGTGGAAAATTGTTCAAGTGTTGTTGCTCGTATGGACTGATTGGTAATGACAATTGCCGCTTTGGGGGCTTCCCCGTTACAAGCTATCTGCCATGTAGCGGCTGCAAATGAGAGTTTTCCAGCTTGAGAGTACGGCTCCTGAAAGCAGAGTACGTCAAGCCTCTTCTCCTCCACCTCTCTTCGGAGCTCCTGCATCACGAGTCTGCTGTTATGCGTATTCAACTGTCCAACAGTTAGTTTTGTCATTATGGGAAGTAAGTATGTAATCTGTCATCAGGCCATGTCTTGCTCCAATCAAAGGCGATTCGCCCATGAGCTAGGACTGATTGAGTATAGATGTCATTCAAGTCAAATTTCTCCCCACGTCTGTCGAACACTTTCTTAAGTAAGTCCCGCAGGGCCCCGAAGTCGGTGGGAAGATTCACTGACTTTAATTGTATCCTGTCCACAGCCTCCATTACCGAGAAGGTGACCTTTCTTCCGTCTTCGTGTCCTACCCGGACCACATGTCGTAAGGCAGTGGTCAGGATAGCCGGCTGCTCCAATCTTGCCAATTGCATGGTGAATTCTAAGTTGGGATACACCCTGATCGGATCTACAGGCGGTAGCCTGATTACTGGAGTTTCTGCCTCAGTTGGGTTGGTGCTGGTGACTGTACTTTCTTGAAGAGGTTTTTTTGTTTGTTCAACTTTTTGTGCAGGGGCCCGGGAGGCCGCTACCACTACAGGATGCTTCTGCCGTTGGATGTTGTTGTTCGGCCTTTCTCCCCGATTTAGGGGAGGGGGAGCTGTGTTTCTGTCCGGAGGATCGGTTTGTATGCCTCTGTCCACCATAAAGGGATCTGTTTGTATTTCCTTCTCAACTGTTGTGATGCATAAGGTGCCCGAAAGCGACCTTAGAAATTCTTTAAATTTATTAGCTCTCACAGCATCCCTCCTTCTCTTACTCGGGGACTTGTGTTTGAGCATCCTGTTAGCTGTGCTCTGCTCAGCCATAGTCGATTCTTGAGATCAGGCGTTGTTCAAGCATCCGGTAAGTGGGGCAGTTCCGTCCCGTGGCACCACAGGATTTCTTCCCCCGATTTTTACACGGAATGCAGACCCCTGTCGTTCTGCATTCCTTGCGGTTGTGACCACTTTCACCGCATCTGGAGCAAGCCGACCCCCTGGTACAGAGCCTCAGAATGTGGTCCAGGGCGCCGCAGTTGTGGCAGCGAGGTACCACGATATAATCCCTTGTGTTAATGGCATGAAAGCCTACATATAATCTGCCCATTGATCTTATTTTTTTCCATAATTGTGCCGAGACCTCGGCCACGTGATGTACCACATCGCGATCTCGAGGTCCTGTTTTGAACTTCAGCTTAAAAGAATTTTTAAATTCTTGCTCATTGATATCTTCAAAATTCTGTGATCTAACTGTTTCATGAAGCTCCTCATTGGTCATAATCGTGGGCACATCGTATAATATTATTAAAGGGTTTCTTTTTCTGGGGGGTTCGCACTTAACAACTGCATTTAGTTTTTGATTGTTTAAGAGTTTCTCCTTGTCCTCCTCACTAGCGACTTCCACAATAACTGAGTTTCTACTGGGTTTTCCTCTTTTGATTTTGATCTTATCCTTCACTGGGTCTACAGTTTTAGTTAGCAGCTCCTGTATTTTCTTAACGCTCGTATCTTGGCCAGGCAGGGTCCTCAAGAAGACTGCCGTGTCTGACCGTTTAGCGACTTTTTCTATTGTGTCCCTTGTTGAGGTCTGTTTAGCTGGCGCCTGTGCAGCCACAGCCGCCCAAGTCTTACTAGGTTGTTTTCTTAGTCTTTCATTTTCTTTTGTTAATTCCAATACGCGGCCTTCCAGTCTTGCATGAGCTATGGCCCATGCCGATAGCTCATTTCTGATCGTATTAAGAGCCGCTTGACTAATTTTACCATTCTTAACATTTTGCTCTAAGAGCATGGTAATTCTTGCGTGTCTTTGTACTACGCTCTCATCATCTGCCTGTCCCATCCCGTCCTGTGGTGAGGGTACAGACATCATAGAAGCCCGTAAAGGCGCACTCGTATCACTCGCTTCGGTTTCAGCCATCTTGGTAACGAGTGATAAAAAGGTGGGAGCCCGTCTCTTGCCCCGGACCGGCTCCTCTGGCATGGGGGGGGACTATTGCAGCTCGCCCACCAACCTCGGCCCTAGGTCAAGGGCACTCCAGAGCTGCAGGGTTCAACGCGCCGTTGCCAGCGCACTGGTCCCCATCGAAGGCCTCGTCGTCGACGATTTCACCCGACGCTCCTCGGCAAGTGCACCCCGCACTCCGGAGAGGCGGATGCACCCCTCGCCCTTCGCCGCCTACTAGCCCGAGTTTCCACCCGAAGGCCGAGGACCCACTCCTACTCAGGTGGTGGGTCGGTCCCCCAGTCGTTCGGCGGTCTGGGCCCATCTAACCTGGCCCAGGCGATGTCACCACCACCTGGGTTTGGCAGAACACGCCCCGGTTACCCAGGGGCGCGGCGAAGCACATTTGCCGACTCGCGCCGTGATCCCACGCCGACAAACGAGGTCGCCGGCATGCAGAGCACCTGCTGGTCTGTGCCCTGCGAACAGAAAGGGACTGGTGTTCGGTCCCTCGACACAGCTCCCCCTGTGCCACGCACCCTTCGCTTTCGCATCGGGTTGGGTCGCAGCTCTCCCTTTTGACGCAAGGCAGAATGCCGAGCTTGACGTCTGGCACCACGGGAAGGCGGAAAGAGCTACTTGGGAAGGAGAGGCTGTAAGAGACGCTTCACTTCCCCGAGTGAGGACTGCCGCGGCACGCCCGACTGGAAAGCGATACGCCCCAGTGCGAGCCTCCGTGCCTTACGGCGCGCCGGCAACGGGCGGGCCCGCGCCGAAACGCGCCGTCAAGCGACTGACCTCACGCCAGACTCGGGACTCTGTTTGCATGTATTAGCTCTAGAATTACCACAGTTATCCAAGTTACGTGGGTACGATCTAAGGAACCATAACTGATTTAATGAGCCATTCGCGGTTTCACCTTAATGCGGCTTGTACTGAGACATGCATGGCTTAATCTTTGAGACAAGCATATGACTACTGGCAGGATCAACCAGGGAGCTGCGTCAACTAGAGCTGAGCAGCCGGCCGCCCGGGAGTGTGTCCCGGGGGCCCGCGCGAACACGCAAGCGTCCGCTCAATTATTCTGCAAACAGGAGGAGGCTGAGCTCCCCTGCACCATACACCTCGAAACCCTCTCAGGTCCCGGCGGCGCGCAGCGCCGTCCTAAGTACTTGGTCGGGTTCGAGAGAGGCGCAATCGCCCGGAGTTTGGCGAGTAGACGCTTTAGGTGCGACCACCCGTGCTCCCAACTGAGCTTGCCGCTGCCGACAGAGGCCCGGGAGCGTGCTGTCGTGGCATTGCCGGCGGGAGACAACACGCGCCACCTACGGTGACCGGCAGCTCCAACGCCAGCGCCACAGAAGGACAAAAGCCCCACCTGGGTGCCGAAGCGAACTCTCCCAGCACAGCGCACGCGCCAACACGTCCGCACAGCTGCGATACAAACCACCTGCGAGAACCGCAGAGGCGACCGAGCAGCAGACGGCGTCGCGGCGCCGAGCGCCGGGCGGCGGCGCATCCTCAGCGCACACAGTCCTCAATCGGACCAGCACACTGCAGATGTCCACCGCGCTTCGCACCGGGCCCGCGAGGACCTACTTTGGCCGCACGGCGCCGCGTGCAGGGTGCGCCGGCGCGCAGCTGCACCGCCTGCCGCCTCCGTCGGCCGGCGCGCCTGCCACTGGCCGCCCCCACCAGCCGGCTGTAGCGCGTGCGCCCACGCACCGCGCGGCCAGCACGCCGGGAGGCCCCCCCTCACCGGCCGGGGACGGTCCCACCCAGCCACCGCCGCGTATCGCTTCACACCCAGATGCCATTCACGTTCGTGGGCATGGTGGGTATCGCTGGAACAACCGGTTGGTAGCTCAACCGATCGTCGCCATCACTGATTCACCTCTAGCGAGAACAACCGCACCACAACGGTTTACCAGTTGTTCATTTGCGTAACGTCACCAGCAAACGTAGGCGTCCATCGCCATTTGCAAATTCAACGATTGTTGCATGCCTGTGTCAGGTGTCACGACACACTATGTCTGCCCACATACACGCAACAACATGTGCACGCTTCGCGAACACGTGGAAGGTGGCCCCCGTACGTATGCGATGTCCATTGCGCGAACGACTGTCAACCGGCCTCTGTCGCATGTCGCAGATGTGGAACGCAGTGCACCATGCTATCACGGTGTGTGAGAAGAGACGACTACGTCTGACAACACGCACCACTACATCAACAGACGGCTCATGCTGATCGCCATCCAGGGCATACCACACTGCAATCCAGCTCTTATAGGGAGACGACACGTAGCTGAGTGCACAACATTTGGACCGCATGGTTCGCCGTTGTTGGCGCAGTCGTTGTACGGTCACATGTACCACGATGTATCATTCAGTATATGAGGACCAATGTGCAGTACAGTGTGTGATTTGGACGTACAACATCAGCGGACAGTTGACACAGGCCGCACCACAGCGTAGGCTAAGTGCTTCGCCATGCGAATGCCAATGAACAACTGCAAATGCCAATGAACAACTGCAAATGCCAATGAACAACTGCAAAGGGCATTGAGCATGTACGTCCTGCTGCCATCCACATTACAGTGTATAGCTGCAAGGTGTTTAACATGAAGCGATACACTGGGGACCGGGCAGTGCGAGTAGCAAACTATATTGCGGGGGTTGCAGTTAGGCAACACTACACTAATTTAACGCGTCGTATGACAATTACAGAGCAGGTTAAGGCCCAACGTGTGTTGGGTTAAGGCCCAACGTGTGTTGGGTTAAGGCCCAACGTGTGTTGGGTTAAGGCCCAACGTGTGTTGGGTTAAGGCCCAACGTGTGTTGGGTTAAGGCCCAACGTGTGTTGGGTTAAGGCCCAACGTGTGTTGGGTTACAGCACAACATGGGTTACGTTACGGCGCAATGTGGGTTACGTTAAGGGGCAATGTGGGTTAGGCTAAAGGCGCAATATAGGTTAGGTTAAGGCGCAATATACGTTACGTTAAGGCGCAATATAGGTTACGTTAAGGCGCAATATAGGTTACGTTAAGGCGCAATATAGGTTACGTTAAGGCGCAATATAGGTTACATTAAGGCGCAATATAGGTTACATTAAGGCGCAATATAGGTTACATTAAGGCGCAATATAGGTTACATTAAGGCGCAATATAGGTTACGTTAAGGCGCAATATAGGTTACGTTAAGGCGCAATATAGGTTACGTTAAGGCGCAATATAGGTTACGTTAAGGCGCAATATAGGTTACGTTAAGGCGCAATATAGGTTACGTTAAGGCGCAATATAGGTTAGGTTAAGGCGCAATATAGGTTACATTAAGGCGCAATATAGGTTAGGTTAAGGCGCAATATAGGTTAGGTTAAGGCGCAATATAGGTTAGGTTAAGGCGCAATACAGGTTAGGTTAAGGCGCAATACAGGTTAGGTTAAGGTACGACATAGGTTAGGTTAAGGTACGACATAGGTTAGGTTAAGGTACGACATAGGTTAGGTTAAGGTACGACATAGGTTAGGTTAAGGTACGACATAGGTTAGGTTAAGGTACGACATAGGTTAGGTTAAGGTACGACATAGGTTAGGTTAAGGTACGACATAGGTTAGGTTAAGGTACGACATAGGTTAGGTTAAGGTACGACATAGGTTAGGTTAAGGTACGACATAGGTTAGGTTAAGGTACGACATAGGTTAGGTTAAGGTACGACATAGGTTAGGTTAAGGTACGACATAGGTTAGGTTAAGGTACGACATAGGTTAGGTTAAGGTACGACATAGGTTAGGTTAAGGTACGACATAGGTTAGGTTAAGGTACGACATAGGTTAGGTTAAGGTACGACATAGGTTAGGTTAAGGTACGACATAGGTTAGGTTAAGGTACGATATAGGTTAGGTTACGGTACGATGTAGGTTAGGTTACGGTACGATATAGGTTAGGTTACGGTACGATATAGGTTAGGTTACGGTACGATATAGGTTAGGTTAAGGTACACATTGTTGTAAGGAAAGGTTTAATGGGGGGCGGGGCGGCCGGTTTGTTGATTGTGATTATAGTAAGTGGATGCCTGCGGCATCATCTGATTTGCCACGTCAGGATGCACCTTTGGCTCATGACAGGCGGCGCTCTCATTCCATGCTTGTGGCAGACCTGTGTCTTTCATTCCTGCCATTGTTTGTGTGCTGTGAGAGGAGGCAGTATTGTGATGTTGGGTGCACCCCTGTGTAGGACATGTGTGGGTGTTGGTGGCTTGGCTGAGCAATGGTGGTTGTCGGGTGGGTGGGATATTCTTTTTTCTGAGTGGATGGTTTGGGGGGGGGGGATTTAAAGGGACCAGCCTGCTAGGGTCATCGGTCCCTTTTTCCAAAGACAAAGAACACCCACAGAGAATAAAAACGAGTGACAGAATAGAGCACAGACGACACGTAACAAGAGAAACTGAGACAAAGACCAGACAAAACGAACTAAAAGCACACAGAGTGTGACGGTGGTTGGCCGACCAGAGAAATAAAAAAGGAAAAGCCAACCACTAGAAACACATTAAAAAAACAATTTAAAACCGGAGGCCAAAGGCCAGAATCAACACAAAACAATAAGAGAAAAACAGAAACACTCAGATTAAAGAATAAAAACCCCCTGCCCGAATAAAACGTAAAACTAAGTCAGCCATAGTCGAGTCATCTGTTAAAAGGGCAGGGAGCGAGTCAGGCAGTGCGAACGACTGCCTGAGCGCGGCTAAAAACGGACACTCCAATAAAACATGAACTACGGATAAAACGGAGCCGCAGCGACATAGAGGCGCGTCCTCACGGCGCAATAAGTGGCCGTGCGTAAGCCGAGTGTGCCCAATGCGCAGCCGGCAGAGGACAACAGACTCCTTGCGAGAGACCCGCAAGGAGGAGCGCCACACACCGGTAGCCCCCTTGATGGCCCGAAGTTTGTTGCGTGAAGGCAGGGCGCGCCATTCAGTGTCCCAAAGGTCCAGAATTTTGCGGCGTAGGAACGCTCGCAAATCTGTCTCCGGGAGGCCAACGTCCAGAGATGGTGCACTAGTCGCCTCTTTCGCCAGCCGGTCAACATTCTCGTTGCCGGGGATCCCAACATGGCCTGGGGTCCACACGAAGACCGCAGAGCGGCCGCAACGCGCAAGAGTATGCAGGGACTCATGGATAGCCATCACCAGACGGGAACGAGGAAAACACTGGTCGAGTGCTCGTAAACTGCTCAGGGAATCGCTACAGATAACGAAGGACTCACCTGAGCAGGAGCGGATATACTCTAGGGCTCGAAAGATGGCGACCAGCTCAGCAGTGTAAACGCTGCAGCCAGCCGGCAAGGAACGTTGTTCGGAATGGTCCCCTAGAGTGAGCGCATACCCGACTCGACCAGCAACCATCGAGCCGTCGGTGTAAACAATGCCAGAGCCCTGATACGTGGCCAGGATGGAATAAAAGCGGCGGCGGAAGGCCTCTGGAGGGACTGAGTCCTTCGAGCCCTGTGCCAAGTCTAGCCGAAGGCAAGGGCGAGGAACGCACCATGGGGGTGTACGCAGAGGTGCCCGGAAAGGAGGTGGAACAGGGACAAGCCCAAGCCCGGAGAGAAGCTCCTTGACGCGTATGGCGATCGGACAACCCGACTGGGGCCGACGTTCCGGCAGACGGACGACTGACTGCGGGAACAGGAGACGATAGTTAGGATGCCCGGGCGAGCTTAGAACATGGGCAGCATAAGCGGCCAGCAAACGTTGGCGCCGGAACCGCAGTGGAGGGACACCTGCCTCCACGAGTAAGCTGTCCACAGGGCTGGTGCGGAAAGCACCAGTGGCAAGGCGTATCCCGCTGTGGAGGATTGGGTCCAGCACCCGCAACGCAGACGGGGATGCTGAGCCATATGCCAGGCACCCATAATCCAGACGGGACTGGATTAACGCCTGGTAGAGCCGTAACAGGGTAGAGCGGTCGGCTCCCCAGCGGGTGTGGCTCAAACATCGCAGTGCATTGAGATGCCGCCAACACGTCTGTTTGAGCTGCCGGATATGAGGCAGCCAAGTCAACCGGGCATCGAAAACCACCCCCAAAAACCTGTGTGATTCCACCACCGAAAGAAGTTCGCCGTTAAGAGAAAGCTGCGGCTCCGGGTGGACAGTACGTCGCCGGCAGAAATGCATAACGCAGGTCTTGGCTGCCGAAAACTGAAACCCATGCGCTACAGCCCAAGACTGCGCCCTACGGATAGCGCCCTGTAGCTGACGTTCAACAGCTGCAATGCCAGTAGAGCTGTAATAAAGGCAGAAGTCGTCAGCATACAGGGAAGCAGAGACAGAATTTCCCACGGCCGCAGCAAGCCCGTTAATGGCTATTAAAAACAGACAGACACTTAAAACAGAGCCCTGTGGCACACCGTTCTCCTGGACGTGGGAGGAACTATACGAGGCCGCGACTTGCACGCGGAAGGTACGACACGACAGGAAATTGCGGATAAAAATCGGCAGAGGACCCCGAAGACCCCATCCATGAAGCGTAGAAAGAATGTGATGACGCCACGTCGTATCGTACGCCTTCCGCATGTCGAAAAAGACAGCGACCAAATGCTGACGGCGGGAAAAGGCAGTACGGATGGCCGACTCCAGGCTCACCAGATTGTCGGCGGCGGAGCGGCCTTTACGGAACCCACCCTGAGATGGAGCCAGAAGGCCCCGAGACTCTAGTACCCAATTCAAGCGCCGGCTCACCATCCGTTCAAGCAACTTGCAAAGAACGTTGGTGAGGCTAATGGGACGGTAGCTGTCCACCTCCAGAGGGTTCTTTCCAGGCTTCAAAACGGGGATGACAATGCCTTCCCGCCATTGCGACGGAAACTCCCCCTCGACCCAAAGACGGTTGTAAAGATCGAGAAGGCGCCGCTGGCAGTCCACTGAAAGGTGTTTCAGCATCTGACAGTGGATGCCATCTGGCCCAGGAGCGGTATCAGGGCAAGCAGCGAGGGCACTGCGAAATTCCCACTCACTAAATGGAGCATTGTAAGATTCTGGGTGGTTGGTGCGAAACGAAAGGCTCCGACGTTCCATCCGCTCTTTAATGGAGCGGAAGGCCTGGGGGTAATTTGCAGAAGCGGAACTCATAGCAAAATGCTCTGCTAAGCGATTGGCAATGACGTCGGAGTCAGTACAAACTGCTCCATTCAGTGACAGCGCAGGGACGCTGACAGGTGGCCGATAGCCGTAGACGCGTCGAATCTTGGCCCAGACCTGCGAGGGAGTGACATGGAGGCCAATGGTGGACACATACCGCTCCCAACACTCCTTCTTGCCCTGGCGGATAAGGAGGCGGGCCCGCGCACGCAGCCGTTTGAAGGCGATAAGGTGGTCGAGGGAGGGGTGTCGCTTGTGACGCTGGAGCGCCCGCCGGCGATCTTTAATCGCTTCAGCGATCTCAGGCGACCACCAAGGCACAGCCTTCCGCCGAGGGGACCCACAGGAATGGGGAATGGCAGATTCGGCGGCAGTAACGATGCCGGTGGTGACCGATTGAACCACCGCATCAATGTCATCGGTAGAGAGAGGCTCAAAAGCGGCAGTGGAGGAGAACAAGTCCCAGTCAGCCTTATTCATAGCCCATCTGCTAGGGCGCCCAGAAGAGTGGCGCTGTGGTAGTGACAAAAAGATCGGAAAATGGTCACTACCACACAGGTCGTCATGCACACTCCATTGGACAGACGGTAAGAGGCTATGGCTACAGATGGAAAGGTCAATGGCGGAGTAGGTGCCATGCGCCACACTGAAGTGTGTGAAGGCACCATCATTTAACAGCGAGAGATCGAGCTGCGACAATAAATGCTCAACGATGGTGCCTCGACCTGTTGCCACTGACCCACCCCACAGAGGGTTATGGGCGTTGAAGTCGCCCAATAGCAAGAAAGGTGGCGGCAATTGGGCGACCAGTGCAGCCAGGACATGCTGCGAGACATCACCATCCGGTGGAATGTAAAGACTGCAGACGGTAACAGCCTGTGGCGTCCACACGCGTACAGCAACAGCCTCTAAAGGCGTCTGGAGAGGGACAGACTCGCTATGCAGAGTGTGAAGGACATATATGCAGACGCCACCAGACACCCTTTCATAAGCTGCTCGGTTCTTGTAATAACCCCGATAGCCACGGAGGGCGGGGGTTCGCATCGCTGGAAACCAAGTTTCCTGGAGAGCAATGCAGAAGAAAGGGTGAAGGCTGATAAGTTGACGGAGCTCGGCTAGATGGTGGAAGAAACCGCTGCAGTTCCACTGGAGGATGGTGTTGTCCATGGCTGGGAAAGGCGTGAGGAGACTGGGAAGGCAGATTACGCCACTGGGTCACCTGCTGCCTCCGATGGAGCATCCGTACAAATGCCATCCATTGCGTCCGAGGGACCGGCAAGAGCGAGGTCCTCAGCGGACGCCAGAATCTCCACCTCGTCCTCAGAGGCAGAGCTTGTAGGAAGCGGTGGGATCGGTGCCACCGCAATACCGTTGGGCTTGGGGACTTTCTTCTTCGTCTGCTTGTCACGCTGCGCCTTCGGCGGTTCAGGCGGCATGGGCTTCACCGGGTCAGTCTCAGGGACAGACGACGACCGCGAGGCTCGACGACCAGGGACTGGCGGTTGTTTCAACCACTTGCGGGCGTCCGCTTTTCCACTGGTCGGATCTGGTGAAGGGAGAGCCCCAAGGGATCCCTTCCTGGCGAGAGCAGCCGAAGAACTCTTACGCTTCTCCAGCTGGGAAAGGGGAGCTGATGTCCCCGATGGTTGGGAGGGCGTTGCTCCTGGAGAGGATGGAGCAGGAGCAACCGGGTGTGAAGTGCCCCCCACAAGCAAGGGGGCCGGTGGATGCTGACCGATCTTAGAGCCGATTCGTGATGACGGGAGAACCGTCGTTGCAGCAGCGGCGTAAGTTGACGGCATTGCCACAGGATGGAGCCTCTCATATTTCCGTCTAGCCTCGGGGTAGGTCAGCCGATCCAAGGTCTTATATTCCATTATCTTCCGTTCTTTCTGCAATATCCTACAGTCCGGCGAGCAGGGGGAATGGTGTTCTCCGCAGTTAACACAGATAGGAGGCGGGGCACATGGAGTATCGGGATGCGAAGGACGCCCGCAATCCCGACACGTCATGCTGGAAGTACAGCGAGATGACATGTGCCCAAACTTCCAGCATTTAAAACACCGCATCGGAGGAGGGATATATGGTTTCACATCACAACGGTAAACCATCACCTTAACCTTTTCGGGTAAGACATCACCCTCAAAGGCCAAGATGAAGGCACCGGTGGCGACCTGATTATCCCTCGGACCCCGATGGACGCGCCGGACGAAGTGAACACCTCGTCGTTCGAGGTTGGCGCGTAATTCATCGTCGGACTGCAGAAGAAGATCCCGGTGGAATATAATACCCTGGACCATGTTCAGACTCTTATGCGGCGTGATGCTAACGGAGACATCCCCCAACTTGTCACAATTGAGCAACCTCCGTGACTGGGCAGAGGATGCCGTTTTTATCAACACCGGTCCAGACCGCATCTTGGACAAGCCCTCCACCTCACCGAACTTGTCCTCTAAATGCTCTACAAAGAACTGAGGCTTCACGGATAGAAAAGATTCCCCATCAGCTCTGGTACAGACAAGATATCTGGGCGAATACGTCTCAGTGTCACGCAATGCCTGTCGTTCCTCCCATGGTGTGGCGAGGGAGGGGAACGATTTGGGGTCATAAACGTTACCTTTAAAATGGGCTCTCGAACGCTTAGAGACTGCTGACGGCTGGCCGCCA
>NC_060121.1:589832917-589845417 GCF_021461395.2 Schistocerca americana
TCGGTATGAGGTATGTATGAAGAACAGTTATCTTCTGCCAAGGCTTGAGTGCGGCACGTTTCAGGCGGTCCAACAGCGATGACAGAATAGATGGAGAAGGAGTCTGAATTCCCTGGTGCTCAAAGGTGTAACCCAGGTAGTGCAGCTGTTCTTGCACGTTCAAGGCAGGTATTTTAGCGCCAGATAACTTGAACAGACTTTTGGTTTCTACTGCACACCGTTTGGAGTGTGCCACTCTAATAAATTGAAAGGCCTTGCTTTTTGAGGGATTCACTTCTAAAGCCGTGCTTTTCGTGAACCTCTCAACACAGCGCAGATGTTGCTGCATGCCCTCTCTGGTCGACGAGAGGAGAACAATGTCATCTGCAAAGCCGAGAATAGCAAATTTCTCTCCATTGACTTCAACCCCATAGGACTGGTTGACTGCTTCCATGAGCCTGTCCATTACCATGTTGAAGATGACAGGACTGAGTGGATCACCTTGTTTAACTCCCCTATGAAACTCAACTTCTCCAAAGGTGTCTTTACCAAGTTGGAGATTGGTCGTTTGACCTTTGTAAGATGACAATATATACTCGAGAGTCAAGTCATCCACTCCATGAGACCACAGTGCCTGATGTATGGCACTCCAAGATACCCGATCGAAGGCTTTCGTTAAATCAAGGGCCACCACAAAAATTGGCTTTCCTCTAGCCCTATGCTCCTTGATAATTACATCTAAGGAAAGTGCGTTCGCCATGATTCCATCAACGGACCTGAAGCCCCGCTGGGCAGGATGTATAGAAATGACCTGAGCCAACCTGAACGCCAAGATCTTATTTACCAGGCGTACTACCATTGATGAGATAGTTATTGGTCTCCAGTTAGACGGAGAGCGCAGGTCGCCTTTCTTAGGTAGAAGGCAGGTCTTGCTCACTGTAAATACAGATGGTAGTTGTTTTAACCCAAACACCACATTAAGCAGGACATTCAGATCCGCGTTCGGAATATTTCTCAGATGTTCATGAGTCACGCCATCAGGACCAGCGGCTGTTCGCTTCAATTTATGCGACCAATTCCTAGTTTCATTCAGCGAGAAAGGCATACTCGTGTCTTTGATGGAATCGGGATTCCTAGGCGGTAACACGATCTCGGGGCCATGTTCCTCTCTTGCGTAGTAGCCCTTGAAATAGTCCACAAGCAGGCTCCTATCTGGTCTTGTGGTTGTATCATTCTCCTCCTCACCATTGAGAATTCCTCTTACCAAGCTTGCTCTGTTGTTTAACCACCGATACTGGGCATCTCGGAATCTACGAGATCTTTCCTGCTGCCGCACTCTTCGCTGTTCATTCCTGCCACCCTTATGTGGCTTCACGACCTTCGGCTGTCTTTTCCTTCTTCTAGATCTATGTAGTGGTCTATCATTCAGTTGTTGGATGATTCCAGTGACCTGTTCATCAATGGCGGACCAAGGTGATGAATTGTCAAGAACTACTTCAACCAGCCTTTTATAGGGTGGTGAGCAACTTTCTTTAATTTCCTCCAGATGGGAAATAATATGTTCGTTGCTAATCCAACGGCTTTGTTCTTGTGGAGTGGCACGACTCGCAGATTTCGCAACCTCATCGGGGACCGCACCAACAGCGTCCTCCATCCTGCCTTTCACAGTCTCCAGGAGCTGTTGATACTCTGGAAGTGCTCTCCTTTTCTTGATACCTTCCGCAGATCTACCTAACTTCCTACCCAAGTACGTGTTCAACTGTAATTGAGTAGACCACTCTCCCGCACATTCCACTTCAAGAAACGCCATTTCCTCCATCTCAGCGGCGCTCCAATTCCCTTTCCGTTTGCCACTAGCATGCACTAGGTCGGCGGCATTAAAATCAACAGGATGTACTTGTTTCTCATGCAGCCGCCGTCCAATGAAGGTCGTAAATTGCCTACCACAAAAGGCACATTTGTGCAAGCCGTCCTCGTTGGGCGCGTTAATTAAGCCTTTGCACCTACGAATATGTTGTTTCTGTTGGGCCGATGTTCGCCTACCAATACCTAACTGACATTTGGGACATGTAATGCTATTTTCTAAACTTGGCGAATCAACATTCCTGCCAAGTCTTGCGTCCGTGGTAACCACGGAAGAAAGTTGAGTGTCCTGTACATTCGGGCCCTCCATCCGAGGCTCCGCTGAACTCATAGTCGCAACTGAGGCTCTCGTTAAGAGAGAGGGGAGATAGGCTGCGAACCTGGCACCCCTGCGGCCAATAGGCCTACAAACCGGAGGCTCGTCTCGGATACTAGGACAGAAACCTGCCCCGACACCTCAAACGACGGCTCCCGGATAAATACGAGATTAAACCCGTTGTTCCTACAAGCGAACGGCACTGCCACTATGAGGCCAACACCAATTCGAGGGACACTGGCCAGAGCCAGCAAGGCTCCCCCCGCCCATAGTCCTTGTATTTGCGAGATTCCTCTCGCACCGTTGACAAGTCACCGCCGAGGTCGCTTAAGCGATACCTCTACCGCACATCTATGCTATCATTTTCCGCCCTTTACCCACATAACATGGGATTGGGTAGTCCAATAACAGCTTTAAGGGCGACCGCCGTGCGGTCTGCAAGCGGCTCCATCGTGGCCCTAAAAAGGACACTGTCCTCAAAAGGACACTAGGAGGTCCTGAAAAGGACACTGCCCCGATAAGGGCACTTGGATACTAGTGAATCCCACAGTACAACCGTGGCCCGACACCTCAGACGACTACCGCAGCTGTCGCCCGTTATTGACCAAAGACTCGTCTCGGATACTAAGGCATCAACTGCCTCGACACCTCAAACGACTGCTTCGATACGAGGTCTCGTCTCGGATACTAGTACAAACTAGGTCTGTCCCGACACCTCAAGTGACGGCCCCGTGGCCCTGCCCTATTGGCTGCAAAGCCAGTCGCCCTTTGGCTTGCCTTAGCTCACCTCACGGTAGCTGACAATGCACCCGACTCTCGCCTCGGGGAGGCTAGGAACTAGGACTTCACCGCAGAGAGGCTAGAGGCACCACTCACCGATCCCAGCCTAAGGCATGGGGCACAGTGTGACTACCCTATATTTCGCATCTTGCGGGCTTAAGAGAGTCATAGTTACTCCCGCCGTTTACCCGCGCTTGCTTGAATTTCTTCACGTTGACATTCAGAGAACTGGGCAGAAATCACATTGCGTCAACACCCGCTAGGGCCATCGCAATGCTTTGTTTTAATTAGACAGTCGGGTTCCCCCAGTCCGTGCCAGTTCTGAGTTGATCGTTGAATGGCGGCCGAAGAGAATCCGCGCACCCGCGCGCCCCCGGAGGAGCACGCTAAGGCGGACGCGGCCTCGCAGCAAGGAAGATCCGTGGGAGGCCAAGGCACGGGACCGAGCTCGGATCCTGCACGCAGGTTGAAGCACCGGGGCGCGAACGCCGCGCAGGCGCGCGCATCCTGCACCGCCGGCCAGCACGAGGCCAACCAACGGCGAGAGCAGACCACGCCCGCGCTAAACGCCCGCACTTACCGGCACCCCTACGGCACTCACCTCGCCCAGGCCCGGCACGTTAGCGCTGACCCACTTCCCGACCAAGCCCGACACGCCCCGATCCTCAGAGCCAATCCTTATCCCGAAGTTACGGATCCAATTTGCCGACTTCCCTTACCTACATTATTCTATCGACTAGAGGCTCTTCACCTTGGAGACCTGCTGCGGATATGGGTACGAACCGGCGCGACACCTCCACGTGGCCCTCTCCCGGATTTTCAAGGTCCGAGGGGAAGATCGGGACACCGCCGCAACTGCGGTGCTCTTCGCGTTCCAAACCCTATCTCCCTGCTAGAGGATTCCAGGGAACTCGAACGCTCATGCAGAAAAGAAAACTCTTCCCCGATCTCCCGACGGCGTCTCCGGGTCCTTTTGGGTTACCCCGACGAGCATCTCTAAAAGAGGGGCCCGACTTGTATCGGTTCCGCTGCCGGGTTCCGGAATAGGAACCGGATTCCCTTTCGCCCAACGGGGGCCAGCACAAAGTGCATCATGCTATGACGGCCCCCATCAACATCGGATTTCTCCTAGGGCTTAGGATCGACTGACTCGTGTGCAACGGCTGTTCACACGAAACCCTTCTCCGCGTCAGCCCTCCAGGGCCTCGCTGGAGTATTTGCTACTACCACCAAGATCTGCACCGACGGCGGCTCCAGGCAGGCTCACGCCCAGACCCTTCTGCGCCCACCGCCGCGACCCTCCTACTCGTCAGGGCTTCGCGGCCGGCCGCAAGGACCGGCCATGACTGCCAGACTGACGGCCGAGTATAGGCACGACGCTTCAGCGCCATCCATTTTCAGGGCTAGTTGCTTCGGCAGGTGAGTTGTTACACACTCCTTAGCGGATTCCGACTTCCATGGCCACCGTCCTGCTGTCTTAAGCAACCAACGCCTTTCATGGTTTCCCATGAGCGTCGATTCGGGCGCCTTAACTCGGCGTTTGGTTCATCCCACAGCGCCAGTTCTGCTTACCAAAAGTGGCCCACTTGGCACTCCGATCCGAGTCGTTTGCTCGCGGCTTCAGCATATCAAGCAAGCCGGAGATCTCACCCATTTAAAGTTTGAGAATAGGTTGAGGTCGTTTCGGCCCCAAGGCCTCTAATCATTCGCTTTACCGGATGAGACTCGTACGAGCACCAGCTATCCTGAGGGAAACTTCGGAGGGAACCAGCTACTAGATGGTTCGATTAGTCTTTCGCCCCTATACCCAGCTCCGACGATCGATTTGCACGTCAGAATCGCTACGGACCTCCATCAGGGTTTCCCCTGACTTCGTCCTGGCCAGGCATAGTTCACCATCTTTCGGGTCCCAACGTGTACGCTCTAGGTGCGCCTCACCTCGCAATGAGGACGAGACGCCCCGGGAGTGCGGAGGCCGCCGCCCCGTGAAGGGCGGGGAAGCCCCATCCTCCCTCGGCCCGCGCAAGGCGAGACCTTCACTTTCATTACGCCTTTAGGTTTCGTACAGCCCAATGACTCGCGCACATGTTAGACTCCTTGGTCCGTGTTTCAAGACGGGTCGTGAAATTGTCCAAAGCTGAAGCGCCGCTGACGGGAGCGATTATTCCGCCCGAGAGCATCCCGAGCCAACAGCGGCGCGGGTCCGGGGTCGGGCCAGGTAGGTCCGTCATCCGGGAAGAACCGCGCGCGCTTGCCGGGAGCCCGAGCGCCCAAAGGGGCGAATCGACTCCTCCAGATATACCGCCGGGCAGCCAGCCAGGACACCGGGGCTCTGCCCAACAGACGCGAACCGAGGCCCGCGGAAGGACAGGCTGCGCACCCGGGCCGTAGGCCGGCACCCAGCGGGTCGCGACGTCCTACTAGGGGAGAAGTGCGGCCCACCGCACACCGGAACGGCCCCACCCCGCGGCGAGTGGAAAGGCAACCGGACACGACCCCGCCGCGGATTGCTCCGCGCGGGCGGCCGGCCCCATCTGCGGAGGGCGGAGGCCAGTGGCCGGATGGGCGTGAATCTCACCCGTTCGACCTTTCGGACTTCTCACGTTTACCCCAGAACGGTTTCACGTACTTTTGAACTCTCTCTTCAAAGTTCTTTTCAACTTTCCCTCACGGTACTTGTTCGCTATCGGTCTCGTGGTCATATTTAGTCTCAGATGGAGTTTACCACCCACTTGGAGCTGCACTCTCAAGCAACCCGACTCGAAGGAGAGGTCCCGCCGACGCTCGCACCGGCCGCTACGGGCCTGGCACCCTCTACGGGCCGTGGCCTCATTCAAGTTGGACTTGGGCTCGGCGCGAGGCGTCGGGGTAGTGGACCCTCCCAAACACCACATGCCACGACAGGCGGCAGCCTGCGGGGTTCGGTGCTGGACTCTTCCCTGTTCGCTCGCCGCTACTGGGGGAATCCTTGTTAGTTTCTTTTCCTCCGCTTAGTAATATGCTTAAATTCAGCGGGTAGTCTCGCCTGCTCTGAGGTCGTTGTACGAGGTGTCGCACGCCACACCGCCAGCCGGCTGTGCACGCTACCGAGTAAGTACCGGTATGCGAACCGCCAGGCGACGGGCGCGCATCGCACGTTTAAGGAGGCGCGGCCTGCCCCACAGGCGGCCGCGACGCTCCCAGGTCTGCGAAGCGGGGCAAACGCCGCGCGCTTCAGTATACGTAGCCGACCCTCAGCCAGACGTGGCCCGGGAACGGAATCCATGGACCGCAATGTGCGTTCGAAACGTCGATGTTCATGTGTCCTGCAGTTCACATGTCGACGCGCAATTTGCTGCGTTCTTCATCGACCCACGAGCCGAGTGATCCACCGTCCTGGGTGATCTTTTCTTAGTTTCCACTGTCTCTTTCAAGACAGTTGCATAGGCGGGACGTAGGCGTGTGGCGGCCCCTGTTCAAGCGTTCTGTGTCCAACGGCCTCACGGCCGATGGGCGTCGTACGGCTCCACACCGGAGCGGACAGGCAGTCGGGCGAAAGTCATTCAAAACCGGCGCTAGGCGCCAGGTGCCGCAGGCCAGCCGCTCCAGCGCTTCAGCGCTCGTACCACACAACATTGGCGTTAGTTTTGAGAAGCACGCGTGGTTCCGCACGCGGCGCACGGCTACTGCGAGCCGTACAGGTAGCGTGTTGCGCGACACGACACGCACATCGAAAGACATGCAGTCTAGTCGGTAATGATCCTTCCGCAGGTTCACCTACGGAAACCTTGTTACGACTTTTACTTCCTCTAAATGATCAAGTTTGGTCATCTTTCCGGTAGCATCGGCAACGACAGAGTCAATGCCGCGTACCAGTCCGAAGACCTCACTAAATCATTCAATCGGTAGTAGCGACGGGCGGTGTGTACAAAGGGCAGGGACGTAATCAACGCGAGCTTATGACTCGCGCTTACTGGGAATTCCTCGTTCATGGGGAACAATTGCAAGCCCCAATCCCTAGCACGAAGGAGGTTCAGCGGGTTACCCCGACCTTTCGGCCTAGGATGACACGCTGATTCCTTCAGTGTAGCGCGCGTGCGTCCCAGAACATCTAAGGGCATCACAGACCTGTTATTGCTCAATCTCGTGCGGCTAGAAGCCGCCTGTCCCTCTAAGAAGAAAAGTAATCGCTGACAGCACGAAGGATGTCACGCGACTAGTTAGCAGGCTAGAGTCTCGTTCGTTATCGGAATTAACCAGACAAATCGCTCCACCAACTAAGAACGGCCATGCACCACCACCCACCGAATCAAGAAAGAGCTATCAATCTGTCAATCCTTCCGGTGTCCGGGCCTGGTGAGGTTTCCCGTGTTGAGTCAAATTAAGCCGCAGGTTCCACTCCTGGTGGTGCCCTTCCGTCAATTCCTTTAACTTTCAGCTTTGCAACCATACTTCCCCCGGAACCCAAAAGCTTTGGTTTCCCGGAGGCTGCCCGCCGAGTCATCGGAGGAACTGCGGCGGATCGCTGGCTGGCATCGTTTATGGTTAGAACTAGGGCGGTATCTGATCGCCTTCGAACCTCTAACTTTCGTTCTTGATTAACGAAAACATACTTGGCAAATGCTTTCGCTTCTGTTCGTCTTGCGACGATCCAAGAATTTCACCTCTAACGTCGCAATACGAATGCCCCCGCCTGTCCCTATTAATCATTACCTCGGGTTCCGAAAACCAACAAAATAGAACCGAGGTCCTATTCCATTATTCCATGCACACAGTATTCAGGCGGGCTTGCCTGCTTTAAGCACTCTAATTTGTTCAAAGTAAACGTGCCGGCCCACCGAGACACTCACTCAAGAGCACCCTGGTAGGATTGCAACGGGGTCCGCCTCGGGACGCACGAGCACGCACGAGGCGCGTCGCACGCCTTCAGCTCGCCCCACCGGCAGGACGTCCCACGATACATGCCAGTTAAACACCGACGGGCGGTGAACCAACAGCGTGGGACACAAATCCAACTACGAGCTTTTTAACCGCAACAACTTTAATATACGCTATTGGAGCTGGAATTACCGCGGCTGCTGGCACCAGACTTGCCCTCCAATAGATACTCGTTAAAGGATTTAAAGTGTACTCATTCCGATTATGGGGCCTCGGATGAGTCCCGTATCGTTATTTTTCGTCACTACCTCCCCGTGCCGGGAGTGGGTAATCTGCGCGCCTGCTGCCTTCCTTGGATGTGGTAGCCGTTTCTCAGGCTCCCTCTCCGGAATCGAACCCTGATTCCCCGTTACCCGTTACAACCATGGTAGGCGCAGAACCTACCATCGACAGTTGATAAGGCAGACATTTGAAAGATGCGTCGCCGGTACGAGGACCGTGCGATCAGCCCAAAGTTGTTCAGAGTCACCAAGGCAAACGGACCGGACGAGCCGACCGATTGGTTTTGATCTAATAAAAGCGTCCCTTCCATCTCTGGTCGGGACTCTGTTTGCATGTATTAGCTCTAGAATTACCACAGTTATCCAAGTAACGTGGGTACGATCTAAGGAACCATAACTGATTTAATGAGCCATTCGCGGTTTCACCTTAATGCGGCTTGCACTGAGACATGCATGGCTTAATCTTTGAGACAAGCACATGACTACTGGCAGGATCAACCAGGGAGCTGCGTCAACTAGAGCTGAGCAGCCGGCCGCCCGGGAGTGTGTCCCGGGGGCCCGCGCGAACACGCAAGCGTCCGCTCAATTATTCTGCAAACAGGAGGAGGCTGAGCTCCCCTGCACCATACACCTCGAAACCCTCTCAGGTCCCGGCGGCGCGCAGCGCCGTCCTAAGTACTTGGTCGGGTTCGAGAGAGGCGCAATCGCCCGGAGTTTGGCGAGTAGACGCTTTAGGTGCGACCACCCGTGCTCCCAACTGAGCTTGCCGCTGCCGACAGAGGCCCGGGAGCGTGCTGTCGTGGCATTGCCGGCGGGAGACAACACGCGCCACCTACGGTGACCGGCAGCTCCAACGCCAGCGCCACAGAAGGACAAAAGCCCCACCTGGGTGCCGAAGCGAACTCTCCCAGCACAGCGCACGCGCCAACACGTCCGCACAGCTGCGATACAAACCACCTGCGAGAACCGCAGAGGCGACCGAGCAGCAGACGGCGTCGCGGCGCCGAGCGCCGGGCGGCGGCGCATCCTCAGCGCACACAGTCCTCAATCGGACCAGCACACTGCAGATGTCCACCGCGCTTCGCACCGGTCCCGCGAGGACCTACTTTGGCCGCACGGCGCCGCGTGCAGGGTGCGCCGGCGCGCAGCTGCGCCGCCTGCCGCCTCCGTCGGCCGGCGCGCCTGCCACTGGCCGCCCCCACCAGCCGGCTGTAGCGCGTGCGCCCACGCACCGCGCGGCCAGCACGCCGGGAGGCCCCCCCTCACCGGCCGGGGACGGTCCCACCCAGCCACCGCCGCGTATCGCTTCACACCCAGATGCCATTCACGTTCGTGGGCATGGTGGGTATCGCTGGAACAACCGGTTGGTAGCTCAACCGATCGTCGCCATCACTGATTCACCTCTAGCGAGAACAACCGCACCACAACGGTTTACCAGTTGTTCATTTGCGTAACGTCACCAGCAAACGTAGGCGTCCATCGCCATTTGCAAATTCAACGATTGTTGCATGCCTGTGTCAGGTGTCACGACACACTATGTCTGCCCACATACACGCAACAACATGTGCACGCTTCGCGAACACGTGGAAGGTGGCCCCCGTACGTATGCGATGTCCATTGCGCGAACGACTGTCAACCGGCCTCTGTCGCATGTCGCAGATGTGGAACGCAGTGCACCATGCTATCACGGTGTGTGAGAAGAGACGACTACGTCTGACAACACGCGCCACTACATCAACAGACGGCTCATGCTGATCGCCATCCAGGGCATACCACACTGCAATCCAGCTCTTATAGGGAGACGACACGTAGCTGAGTGCACAACATTTGGACCGCATGGTTCGCCGTTGTTGGCGCAGTCGTTGTACGGTCACATGTACCACGATGTATCATTCAGTACATGAGGACCAATGTGCAGTACAGTGTGTGATTTGGACGTACAACATCAGCGGACAGTTGACACATGCCGTACCACAGCGTAGGCTAAGTGCTTCGCCATGCGAATGCCAATGAACAACTGCAAATGCCAATGAACAACTGCAAATGCCAATGAACAACTGCAAAGGGCATTGAGCATGTACGTCCTGCTGCCATCCACATTACAGTGTATAGCTGCAAGGTGTTTAACATGAAGCGATACACTGGGGACCGGGCAGTGCGAGTAGCAAACTATATTGCGGGGGTTGCAGTTAGGCAACACTACACTAATTTAACGCGTCGTATGACAATTACAGAGCAGGTTAAGGCCCAACGTGTGTTGGGTTAAGGCCCAACGTGTGTTGGGTTAAGGCCCAACGTGTGTTGGGTTAAGGCCCAACGTGTGTTGGGTTAAGGCCCAACGTGTGTTGGGTTACAGCACAATATGGGTTACGTTACGGCGCAATGTGGGTTACGTTAAGGGGCAATGTGGGTTAGGCTGAGGCGCAATATAGGTTAGGTTAAGGCGCAATATAGGTTACGTTAAGGCGCAATATAGGTTACGTTAAGGCGCAATATAGGTTACGTTAAGGCGCAATATAGGTTACATTAAGGCGCAATATAGGTTACATTAAGGCGCAATATAGGTTACGTTAAGGCGCAATATAGGTTACGTTAAGGCGCAATATAGGTTACGTTAAGGCGCAATATAGGTTACGTTAAGGCGCAATATAGGTTACGTTAAGGCGCAATATAGGTTACGTTAAGGCGCAATATAGGTTACGTTAAGGCGCAATATAGGTTACGTTAAGGCGCAATATAGGTTACGTTAAGGCGCAATATAGGTTAGGTTAAGGCGCAATATAGGTTACGTTAAGGCGCAATATAGGTTAGGTTAAGGCGCAATATAGGTTAGGTTAAGGCGCAATATAGGTTAGGTTAAGGCGCAATACAGGTTAGGTTAAGGCGCAATACAGGTTAGGTTAAGGCACAATACAGGTTGGGTTAAGGTACGACATAGGTTAGGTTAAGGTACGACATAGGTTAGGTTAAGGTACGACATAGGTTAGGTTAAGGTACGACATAGGTTAGGTTAAGGTACGACATAGGTTAGGTTAAGGTATGACATAGGTTAGGTTAAGGTACGACATAGGTTAGGTTAAGGTACGACATAGGTTAGGTTAAGGTACGACATAGGTTAGGTTAAGGTACGACGTAGGTTAGGTTAAGGTACGACGTAGGTTAGGTTAAGGTACGACGTAGGTTAGGTTAAGGTACGACATAGGTTAGGTTAAGGTACGACATAGGTTAGGTTAAGGTACGACATAGGTTAGGTTAAGGTACGATATAGGTTAGGTTACGGTACGATGTAGGTTAGGTTACGGTACGATATAGGTTAGGTTACGGTACGATATAGGTTAGGTTACGGTACGATATAGGTTAGGTTACGGTACGATATAGGTTAGGTTAAGGTACACATTGTTGTAAGGAAAGGTTTAATGGGGGGCGGGGCGGCCGGTTTGTTGATTGTGATTATAGTAAGTGGATGCCTGCGGCATCATCTGATTTGCCACGTCAGGATGCACCTTTGGCTCATGACAGGCGGCGCTCTGATTCCATGCTTGTGGCAGACCTGTGTCTTTCATTCCTGACATTGTTTGTGTGGTGTGACAGGAGGCAGTATTGTGATGTTGGGTGCACCCCTGTGTAGGACATGTGTGGGTGTTGGTGGCTTAGCTGAGCAATGGTGGTTGTCGGAAGGGTGGGATATTCTGTTTTGTGAGTGGACCTCCCGGTCTGGTTATGATAGTGTGGATTGTCTGATGTGGCGGAGAGGATGCACTGGGTGTTGTTCCACGCTGGTGCTTACATATTGTCTGTGTGCCTGTTACAGGCAGAGAGTAGTGCGTGATAACAGTGTCTGGCTGACGTGTGGTTGTGATTGTGAGCAGAGTCTTTCCGCATGTATACGGACAGTTGTATACATTATCTGTATTCTGATGGCTCTATCTATTACTAATCAGCGCCGTGTATACGTTTACTCCGGTTCCAGTCGAAACTGTTGTATCTCTGTACATTAGTGACACGGCGAGCCCGCTATGTAGTTACTCGTCTCGGCAGCTTCCACCGGTGTATGGCAAATGATTATAAGGAATCAGTCTAGTCGTCAATACCGATGGTGTGACGTCACATGTCTGGGGTGGGGGACGCTGCGCCCTTCCGGTGGGTCATGGCCTAGAAAGACTCTCCCCACGCAGGGGGGCGTGGACTGTCATTGACTCTTCCGAGTAATATACTTGCCGTACGTTTTTGCGACTGCGAGTGCAACGCTCACCGGTACCGACATGGATGGAGCGCCTCCTAGCTGACCGCTCAGCATCGGCATTCGTACAGAGAGCAACGCGATCGCGTCTCTAGCTCGTAACTGGTACAGCTCGCAGCTCATGTATAGGGACAGCGGGAATGTCGCATATTGGACATACCTCTTCATGAAACGCATGTTATAG
>NC_060121.1:589850417-589857917 GCF_021461395.2 Schistocerca americana
AGTGAGCGCAGTAGATGCTGGATTGTGTCCTCCCACGTCATTGTTTGGGTCTGGTTTGGAAGTTTTATGTTGCTGAGGACGTTTTCTGTACCTGTTTTTGGTCGGAGTATTTTTTGGGTTGCTGCCCAGGGATTGTTGTTGTCACAGTCAGATACCCACTTCTTCCATGCATCCTCTTTAGCAATGGTGATCTGTTTCGTGTATTCATTTCGTTTTATTTTGTACTCTTGTTTTGCTGCTTCGATTTCTTCTGCAGTTCCATTTCGGCGGGCATTTTGCAGGGTTCGTCGTGCTGTCATTGTGTTTTGTCGCTGTAGTCTAAGTGTCTCGTTCCACCATGGTATAGGGTGCTGTAGCCAGGTTTTTCTTCTCATCGATTTTTTGCAGCTAGCTCGTACTGCCCCTTCCAGGCATCGAACCTTCTCATTAACATCCATTGCTTGGATATTCTCCAGGTATTCTACTTCCTTTGCAAAGCACTGATCAAAAATTGCCCATTTCGCAAATTGTGTGTTGTATTTTTCTTGCACTATAGCTGTTCTGTTTCTCTGTTGTGGGGCAACTTCATATGTTATGGCCCTGTGATCGCTGGTTGTCCATCCCCCATGAACCTTCCATTTAGTTGTTGTTCTAGCCACAATTGTTGTACAAATAGTGAGGTCTATGTTACTCTCTCCATTTGGTCCACTGAAAGTTGTTAATGGAGATTCCTCATTCAGTAGTACAAGACCATGCTGGTAGATGAAGTCTTCCATCTTCCTACCGTCCCCATTTGCCATATCACCATACCATAATGGGGATGTCGCATTTGCATCTAGGCCTATAATTACTGGTTTTCCAGCCAAGTTGTGCAGTATGTCCTCAAGTTTATTTAGGAAGCGGTCAATAGGTTCACCATACTGGCAGTACACACACACCAGGTACAGTTCTCCAAAGGCTCCACTTATGCTTGCCGCACATGTATGTGTATCAGATAATGTGGTTAGCTGGAGTACATTTAAGCTCTTAGTACGAATGATTATAGCTGCCTTTGGTGTTCCATGTTTGGAGCTGTAAACCATTCGATAACCTGGTGGATAACCTGTGATTTTGTCATCTAGTGTGTATGGTTCCTGTACCAGTAGTACATCTAACTCCTCTTCCTCCATTTTCATGACTAGTTGGTCAGGCACTGTTTTAGATCTTTGCCCATTTATTTGGAGGATTTTTAAGGGGCTAAGTTGTAGGTCCATTGAGGTTCTATGGTCTGAAGGTAGCACATCGTTGTTTTTACTTCCCATAATCGGTCATTCGTTGGATTGCTTCTTTTGCTCTCTTGTATTCAGGGCAGTTTTGGTCCAGAACTGAGTGTTTGCAGTCTCTCTTCCAGCGTTTGCAGTTCGCACAGTGTGGTGGTTGTTCTTTAAGCCTGCATTCTTTGAAGGAGTGTCCAGGTGCTGCACAGTGTCCGCATATTGTTTCAGCACTTGTGCATCTTGTTGATGTGTGACCAAAGCCCTGGCATTTATAGCACCTGCTAATATTTGTGTAATTTTGCACCCTGTGGGATGTGCAGTGGAGATACACTCGTCCTTGTTCAGTCAGCCTGTTCCATATTTTCGGTGCCACCTCCAGCACTAGGTTCACCACTTCTCGATTTTTTGGTCCAGTTTTGAAGGCGATCTGTGTTCCACTCACGACTTCTTCAAGTGTGAGGCCTGCTCTTGACAGATTTCGTTCATACAGCTCAGTTTTCAGCTGTCCTTCTTGAGTATCTCTTGGAACATCAAAGAGAATTACCCTGGGATTCCTTTTTTTAGGGTCCTGGATGGTAAGCCCTGAACGACTAAACTCTTCACACTTCTTCAGTCTGTTTGCTTCTTCTGTATCTGGGAATTCTAGTATTACGTTTTTGTCCCTTGTAGTCTTAAATTTCGTGACCCTCACATCTTTCAGCGATGTTGTGATGACTTTCTTCACTGTTTCCTCGAGATCTTTTGCTGCTTGTTGCGCTCCTTCTGCTGGCTTCACAACTAGCAACTTGGGCTCAGGTTTTGGGCCTCGACTTTCGTTGGTAGGTGTCGCTTTGGTGGATGCCTTGGAAGCATATGTTTCCTGTACTGGTATTTTTGCTGCTTGGGCAGCTTTAGTGCACCTGAGTTCCGTTTTCAGTTCCAGAATTTCCATTTCGTATTTCCGTACAATTCGCTCATATGCCGATAATTTTCCCAAAATAAACCTTTTCTGGACATTGTTTATCTTATTCGTTTCATTAAAAAGGAAGGACACTATTTCTTCCCTCATAGCTGCCATGTTTTCCAGATCTTCCTGGGATTTGGAGGAATCGTTCTCCATGGGGGCCAGCGAGATTCTGTTGGGCTCTGTTTTTGCAGGTGACAATTCTTTGTTTGTCCCCATTTTGTTTTGTTTTTGGGCGTTACCTTGTGTGTTGCATGTGTCCTATTCTGGAGTTATTGAGTGTGTCCGTACAGAAGCCACCTTTGTACACTGGCGAGTGTAACACTTGGCCAGTTCGTTTATCGCGAGTGGCTTCGCGCGGCGCGTGATGCTGCTGTAGCGCTGGTTCCTCACCGGCCGCCTGGGGACGAGCCTACCTGGGCCGGCTGGGGACAAGCGCGTCGGCTGCCTGCCTGCAACGGGCGAGCCGGCCGGGCGCTGGAATGCGGTCGCTCTCGCGGGGTGGTGGGCGGGGGGAGTCAGCTGGGCTCTGTAGCGTCCACCCGCTGCCGTGGCTCCAAAACACAGGTCCAGCAAATCGGAAATTCACACTCGTGATGGAGTATGTTGTACATTAACACTGTATTAGTTTATATTGTCCATATCTCCCCTGACTTAGCAGACGTACGGCAGTAAGGTACTTCGCACCAGCTTCATTTGCGGATCGCGCACGCCACAGCAAATAGAATTTAACTATTGACACTATGAGTCTGAAAATGTTTGTGATCACTGTTCGCGACGAAGGGAGGTTTACGCCAGCACTGTGTTATGTTATATAATTCATATCTCCTCAGATTTGGAAGGCGTAGAGCCTATAGTAGGTTCCCAGTAGCCGTAATCGTATTTACGGACAGCGCCAGTGGCGACTAACACAGTTTAATTATTCACACTATCAGTTTGAATCGTATTTAAATCATTGAGCATGACTGATGAATGTGTGCACTACCCCTGTATTGGGTTACATTGTCCTTGTCTTGTCATTTTCCTTAGAATTAAGTGACTAAAACTAAATTCGCGTCTGCCGCAATCGCGTGGGCGGAGAGCGCACGTCACGACAAAAACAATTTACTTTTTGACAGTAAGAGAACTAGATTCGCGCCTGCCACATCTCATGTACGACAAGAACAATTTCATTTTTGATAGTCTGTGTCTAAAAAAATTATTTTAATCACTGTGCGTTATCAATTTATATCTACACCATCACAGGGTTGGGTTACCTTGACCATATCTTATCATCTTCTACAATTAATATCTACACTATCACTGAATTAGGTTTCATTGTCCATATCTTATCATCTTCAACAGATATAATGACCTAAACTAACATCGCGCCTGCCGCGGTCGCATGCACGGACTAAACTAAATTCGCGCCAGCCCTACTCTGCACAGAAGCTATATAATTTTAAAATCTAGAGATCCTACAACTATTTTACTTATACATATTGATTGAGGGATGAATGCTCTTTCCCACTGTCTGTCTGGGATTTACGTTTGTGTAACAGTTCGACAGTAAATTGTCACTGAATTTGGACGCGCTTGCCGTCGCCAATTTGTACCGGTGAGCGCACTTTGCAGCAGAAGCTATTTGATTTTAAAAACTAAAAGGCTTAAAATTATTTTGCGCATACATATTGGTTGAGGAATGAATGCTCTTTCACACTGTCTTTCTGGGATTTTAGTTGGGTCAGCAGATTGGCAGTAAATTGTCACTGAGGTTATATGCGCATGCAGCCACCTGCTAGCGCCCGTTACGGCAGATATTGTTTCTTATCGAATACTAATGGCCTTAACGTTTTTCTGCGCGCGTGTGTAAGATGGTGAAAGTAGTAGATAGGGACAGGGGGAATCTCGTTAATCCATTCATGCGCGTCACTAATTAGATGACGAGGCATTTGGCTATCAACAGCCGTCTTTATTCAAAATAATTTGAATAACACAAAATATATACATATATAGTACGTGGCAGGTGTTTGACGCCATGTCCGCCACCGAGGTGGGGACTTACAGGGCGGTACCACAAGATACAGGTATAAAACTAGCATACACATATACATATATATCAGTGCGGAAGAACAACAACAAAAGACACAAAATAAAGACACAAAGAAGGAAGAACAAAGACGGTTTATTCCTCCTGTGGATAGGCCCCAGGAGTCAAGGCGAAGAAAAATAACCAGCAGCCTAGCCGACGCCGACACGCTGCTTCGGGCTAGGAGCCGTCATACGCTCGAAAATCTTGTAACTTTTGCAGCAGCTCTGTAGTGTTCTTGTGCTCAGCACCGCCAGTTCTCGGGGTCGGAAGCCTAAGGCGGCGAGATCCCTCGCCGACGCTGGAGACCATACACCCCTCCAGTTCAACGTCGCGGTGGACACAATCACCTCCTCAACGTCACGGTGCAGGTTGGAGATGGCACGCCGGATGGACGGCGTGTCGTAGTAGGCCGCCTTCTGGGAGTGACACCAGTCGAGCCGGAGGTGGTCTCCGACTATCTGGGCGTCGACCACGCGGGCGATGCCGTCTTTGACCGCCACCACGTCAGGCTTGCGGATGCCCTCAGGTGTTCGGAGGTGGGGCTCCACAGAGACATTGAAGCCCCTCTGCGCGAGTCCACGGGCGACATAACGCACTACAGCGTCATGGCGCTTGACCCGGGACCCGTGCGTCCTAAAGCAAGCCTGAAGTACGTGGTTGGCGGTCTCCACGGCCTGGCACCCCGCGCGGCATCTGGTGTCCGCCTCCCGCCCGCGACTGCGCCGTGCCTTCGTAGGGAAGGCGTTGATGCGGGCGCGGAGGGCGTCGATGTATTCACGCCCAGATAGCAGGCGACTGGTGTCGGCGACCCACTGATGTTGGCCACTGACGGCGGCAGAAGATGACAGTGCCGCACCGTCAATGGCGATGTGTAGGCGCGCCGCCCACATTTCCCCAACCTGCGTTGACGATTTGAGGAGGTGGCCCTCCCACATTAGGTGGCGCTCCAGCACCTCGATCTCACGCTGCACCTCATCCATGGCTGCACCGTCGCAGGCTGGCCCTATCTTCTTCAGCGCCAGGAGACGGGACCGACGGAGGGTCGGACCCATCCATCGGCAAGATGGAATGCCGAGGCCCCCCTGGGCAACAGGAGCGTGGAAGTATCCCAGGGGGGTGTCCGCCGGAAGGCGGAACCATCTCCTGACGGCGGCCCGGATGGTAACGTCGGCCGACTTCAATGCACCCACCCGGGTGCGGCTGAGGGCCAGCCCGTGGTACAGGCCAGGGAGAAGTACGTTGGTGAGAGCGTGGAGGCGCTGTTGCGGCTTCAGCGGAGCTCGGGAGATGACGTCAAGCTGCTCCACCAGGTGGCTACGTGGATTGAAGACACAGCGACCCGCCGTGGAAAATTGCAGCCCCAGGTACCGGAAGGTTTCACCCACACGCAGGGCAGGCATGGTGGTATTGCCTGCTGTGAAGGTGACATTGCTGTCCACCTTCACCTTCTTCTCGCGCCCTGACGCGACTAAGGCGAGGGTGAAACACTTCCGGGCGTTGATCTGCAGCCCCAGGTGGGCGAGGGCTGCGGTAGCTGCGTCGATGAGGGACTGCAAGCCCCTCGGGGTCGCTGCAAACAGCAAGACGTCATCTGCAAAGGCCGCAGCGTTGACTCTGCGACCGAGGATCCGAGCTCCGATGTGGGAGGGCAGTTGGCCTAAAACGTAGTCCACCGCAAAGTTGAACAGGAGGGGGGAGAGGGGATCGCCCTGGCGAACGCCCCGTGCTGGCTGCACAGACACGCCCACGCCGGCGCCGTCCGCTATCACTGTCGTGCTGCCCTCGTAGCACCGCTCGACATACTCGACAAAGCAATCCGGCAGGCCATGCGCCTTCAGCACGGGGCGAAGGGCAGCATGATCTACCGAATCGAATGCCTTAGATACGTCGATCGATGCCACAAAGACAGAGCGGCAGGAGCGAACTGCGTCGGTGAGAGCAGTGTCCAAGATGAAGGTATTTTCCAACATCCCATCCCGAGGGATGAATGCCCGCTGACGTTCGTCCACAGCACATGCGCGCATCAGGCGTGACGCGAGAACCTTGTGAAAGGTCCGCGCCAACACCGAGCAGACCGTAATGGGGCGAAAGTCAGCGGGGGATGTTGGTGCAGCCGTTTTCGGGAGAAGGGACGTCCGCGCGCGAAGCAGGCGTTCCGGAAGGGCGCGGGCCAGAAGGAAGAGATTCATCACTTTCACCAGGACTTCGTGCGGCAGGCGCCGCAACTCCGCTGGGGTAAGGCCGTCCGGCCCGGCTGCTGATCCCCTGGGCGGCAACGCGGCGGCGACCTCCTCATGTGTGACCGGCCCCCATATGCACTCGAGAGCGACAGGCTCTGAGTGCGGGAGGAGGCGGTCACGAATGAAGCCCGCGGTGGAGATGGGCTTCTTGGTGAAGAGGTCCGCCCAGAAGTCCAGCAGACCAGGGATGGCAGGTGGCGGCTGGAGCAGGGTGCCATCCAAGAGGCCGCGCACGCAACGGGCACGCGACCGTCGGAAGGCATCCTGCGTTCTCGCGTACTCCCAGCGGCGCCGCTTGCGCTTCTGCGTCGGCGGCGCGGCAGGCGGCCGCTTCGATGGTTGGCGCGGCCGCTGTGTCCTGGTGATCGATCTCTCCCCTCTGGACCCGACCGACGCAAGGGCATCCGGGAGCATGCCCAGGATGACATCGGGCGGCGTGCCCCGCCCCAGACCTATGACACGATCCAGGGCAGAGAAACGCTGGGCGGAAGCGGGTAGCCCCGCCAGATGCTCCCAGATGGCGGCGTCAGTCGGCCCCTCCGGCGGCGGCCCGGTGGTGTCGGCCGCGAAGTCCTCGGCTGCGTCGACGGGCGGCGCAGCGGCCTCGCTCGCGTCAGGCAGCGGGCTCGCTGCTCCCCGGCGGGACGCCGGCTCTTCCCCCCGACCGATCTCAAGCGCCTCCATGAATTGGCGGACAAGCTGCTTGTGGGCAGCTTGCCGCCGTCGGCACTTGATTGCCTCGAGCGCTCGGTCGGGGAACATCCTGATGAGTTCTTGATTGACGAAGAAGAACCGGGCGTCCCTCTCAAGGAACAGTTCGGCCTCCGCCTTGGCGAGCGACAGGACTTCTTCCTCCGTCCACCTCGCGCGATGCCTCTCCGTGACGATCTCCGCGTTGGCGGCCGCAAGATGTTGGCGGCGGCGATGGACCCCGAGAACGTTCTTGGTTGTAAAGCTGCGGTGGCACTCACTACAGGTATACATAGCTGCAAAAGTTACAAGATTTTCGGC
>NC_060121.1:589862917-589865417 GCF_021461395.2 Schistocerca americana
CCAGACTTGCCCTCCAATAGATACTCGTTAAAGGATTTAAAGTGTACTCATTCCGATTACGGGGCCTCGGATGAGTCCCGTATCGTTATTTTTCGTCACTACCTCCCCGTGCCGGGAGTGGGTAATTTGCGCGCCTGCTGCCTTCCTTGGATGTGGTAGCCGTTTCTCAGGCTCCCTCTCCGGAATCGAACCCTGATTCCCCGTTACCCGTTACAACCATGGTAGGCGCAGAACCTACCATCGACAGTTGATAAGGCAGACATTTGAAAGATGCGTCGCCGGTACGAGGACCGTGCGATCAGCCCAAAGTTATTCAGAGTCACCAAGGCAAACGGACCGGACGAGCCGACCGATTGGTTTTGATCTAATAAAAGCGTCCCTTCCATCTCTGGTCGGGACTCTGTTTGCATGTATTAGCTCTAGAATTACCACAGTTATCCAAGTAACGTGGGTACGATCTAAGGAACCATAACTGATTTAATGAGCCATTCGCGGTTTCACCTTAATGCGGCTTGTACTGAGACATGCATGGCTTAATCTTTGAGACAAGCATATGACTACTGGCAGGATCAACCAGGGAGCTGCGTCAACTAGAGCTGAGCAGCCGGCCGCCCGGGAGTGTGTCCCGGGGGCCCGCGTGAACACGCAAGCGTCCGCTCAATTATTCTGCAAACAGGAGGAGGCTGAGCTCCCCTGCACCATACACCTCGAAACCCTCTCAGGTCCCGGCCGCGCGCAGCGCCGTCCTAAGTACTTGGTCGGGTTCGAGAGAGGCGCAATCGCCCGGAGTTTGGCGAGTAGACGCTTTAGGTGCGACCACCCGTGCTCCCAACTGAGCTTGCCGCTGCCGACAGAGGCCCGGGAGCGTGCTGTCGTGGCATTGCCGGCGGGAGACAACACGCGCCACCTACGGTGACCGGCAGCTCCAACGCCAGCGCCACAGAAGGACAAAAGCCCCACTTGGGTGCCGAAGCGAACTCTCCCAGCACAGCGCACGCGCCAACACGTCCGCACAGCTGCGATACAAACCACCTGCGAGAACCGCAGAGGCGACCGAGCAGCAGACGGCGTCGCGGCGCCGAGCGCCGGGCGGCGGCGCATCCTCAGCGCACACAGTCCTCAATCGGACCAGCACACTGCAGATGTCCACCGCGCTTCGCACCGGGCCCGCGAGGACCTACTTTGGCCGCACGGCGCCGCGTGCAGGGTGCGCCGGCGCGCAGCTGCGCCGCCTGCCGCCTCCGTCGGCCGGCGCGCCTGCCACTGGCCGCCCCCACCAGCCGGCTGTAGCGCGTGCGCCCACGCACCGCGCGGCCAGCACGCCGGGAGGCCCCCCCTCACCGGCCGGGGACGGTCCCACCCAGCCACCGCCGCGTATCGCTTCACACCCAGATGCCATTCACGTTCGTGGGCATGGTGGGTATCGCTGGAACAACCGGTTGGTAGCTCAACCGATCGTCGCCATCACTGATTCACCTCTAGCGAGAACAACCGCACCACAACGGTTTACCAGTTGTTCATTTGCGTAACGTCACCAGCAAACGTAGGCGTCCATCGCCATTTGCAAATTCAACGATTGTTGCATGCCTGTGTCAGGTGTCACGACACACTATGTCTGCCCACATACACGCAACAACATGTGCACGCTTCGCGAACACGTGGAAGGTGGCCCCCGTACGTATGCGATGTCCATTGCGCGAACGACTGTCAACCGGCCTCTGTCGCATGTCGCAGATGTGGAACGCAGTGCACCATGCTATCACGGTGTGTGAGAAGAGACGACTACGTCTGACAACACGCGCCACTACATCAACAGACGGCTCATGCTGATCGCCATCCAGGGCATACCACACTGCAATCCAGCTCTTATAGGGAGACGACACGTAGCTGAGTGCACAACATTTGGACCGCATGGTTCGCCGTTGTTGGCGCAGTCGTTGTACGGTCACATGTACCACGATGTATCATTCAGTACATGAGGACCAATGTGCAGTACAGTGTGTGATTTGGACGTACAACATCAGCGGACAGTTGACACAGGCCGTACCACAGCGTAGGCTACGTGCTTCGCCATGCGAATGCCAATGAACAACTGCAAATGCCAATGAACAACTGCAAAGGGCATTGAGCATGTACGTCCTGCTGCCATCCACATTACAGTGTATAGCTGCAAGGTGTTTAACATGAAGCGATACACTGGGGACCGGGCAGTGCGAGTAGCAAACTATATTGCGGGGGTTGCAGTTAGGCAACACTACACTAATTTAACGCGTCGTATGACAATTACAGAGCAGGTTAAGGCCCAACGTGTGTTGGGTTAAGGCCCAACGTGTGTTGGGTTAAGGCCCAACGTGTGTTGGGTTAAGGCCCAACGTGTGTTGGGTTAAGGCCCAACGTGTGTTGGGTTAAGGCCCAACGTGTGTTGGGTTAAGGCCCTACGTGTGTTGGGTTAAGGCCCAACGTGTGTTGGGTTAAGGCCCAACGTGTGTTGGGTTAAGGC
>NC_060121.1:589870417-589877917 GCF_021461395.2 Schistocerca americana
AGGGCCATCGCAATGCTTTGTTTTAATTAGACAGTCGGATTCCCCCAGTCCGTGCCAGTTCTGAGTTGATCGTTGAATGGCGGCCGAAGAGAATCCGCGCACCCGCGCGCCCCCGGAGGAGCACGCTAAGGCGGACGCGGCCTCGCAGCAAGGAAGATCCGTGGGAGGCCAAGGCACGGGACCGAGCTCGGATCCTGCACGCAGGTTGAAGCACCGGGGCGCGAACGCCGCGCAGGCGCGCGCATCCTGCACCGCCGGCCAGCACGAGGCCAACCAACGGCGAGAGCAGACCACGCCCGCGCTAAACGCCCGCACGTACCGGCACCCCTACGGCACTCACCTCGCCCAGGCCCGGCACGTTAGCGCTGACCCACTTCCCGACCAAGCCCGACACGCCCCGATCCTCAGAGCCAATCCTTATCCCGAAGTTACGGATCCAATTTGCCGACTTCCCTTACCTACATTATTCTATCGACTAGAGGCTCTTCACCTTGGAGACCTGCTGCGGATATGGGTACGAACCGGCGCGACACCTCCACGTGGCCCTCTCCCGGATTTTCAAGGTCCGAGGGGAAGATCGGGACACCGCCGCAACTGCGGTGCTCTTCGCGTTCCAAACCCTATCTCCCTGCTAGAGGATTCCAGGGAACTCGAACGCTCATGCAGAAAAGAAAACTCTTCCCCGATCTCCCGACGGCGTCTCCGGGTCCTTTTGGGTTACCCCGACGAGCATCTCTAAAAGAGGGGCCCGACTTGTATCGGTTCCGCTGCCGGGTTCCGGAATAGGAACCGGATTCCCTTTCGCCCAACGGGGGCCAGCACAAAGTGCATCATGCTATGACGGCCCCCATCAACATCGGATTTCTCCTAGGGCTTAGGATCGACTGACTCGTGTGCAACGGCTGTTCACACGAAACCCTTCTCCGCGTCAGCCCTCCAGGGCCTCGCTGGAGTATTTGCTACTACCACCAAGATCTGCACCGACGGCGGCTCCAGGCAGGCTCACGCCCAGACCCTTCTGCGCCCACCGCCGCGACCCTCCTACTCGTCAGGGCTTCGCGGCCGGCCGCAAGGACCGGCCATGACTGCCAGACTGACGGCCGAGTATAGGCACGACGCTTCAGCGCCATCCATTTTCAGGGCTAGTTGCTTCGGCAGGTGAGTTGTTACACACTCCTTAGCGGATTCCGACTTCCATGGCCACCGTCCTGCTGTCTTAAGCAACCAACGCCTTTCATGGTTTCCCATGAGCGTCGATTCGGGCGCCTTAACTCGGCGTTTGGTTCATCCCACAGCGCCAGTTCTGCTTACCAAAAGTGGCCCACTTGGCACTCCGATCCGAGTCGTTTGCTCGCGGCTTCAGCATATCAAGCAAGCCGGAGATCTCACCCATTTAAAGTTTGAGAATAGGTTGAGGTCGTTTCGGCCCCAAGGCCTCTAATCATTCGCTTTACCGGATGAGACTCGTACGAGCACCAGCTATCCTGAGGGAAACTTCGGAGGGAACCAGCTACTAGATGGTTCGATTAGTCTTTCGCCCCTATACCCAGCTCCGACGATCGATTTGCACGTCAGAATCGCTACGGACCTCCATCAGGGTTTCCCCTGACTTCGTCCTGGCCAGGCATAGTTCACCATCTTTCGGGTCCCAACGTGTACGCTCTAGGTGCGCCTCACCTCGCAATGAGGACGAGACGCCCCGGGAGTGCGGAGGCCGCCGCCCCGTGAAGGGCGGGGAAGCCCCATCCTCCCTCGGCCCGCGCAAGGCGAGACCTTCACTTTCATTACGCCTTTAGGTTTCGTACAGCCCAATGACTCGCGCACATGTTAGACTCCTTGGTCCGTGTTTCAAGACGGGTCGTGAAATTGTCCAAAGCTGAAGCGCCGCTGACGGGAGCGATTATTCCGCCCGAGAGCATCCCGAGCCAACAGCGGCGCGGGTCCGGGGCCGGGCCAGGTAGGTCCGTCATCCGGGAAGAACCGCGCGCGCTTGCCGGGAGCCCGAGCGCCCAAAGGGGCGAATCGACTCCTCCAGATATACCGCCGGGCAGCCAGCCAGGACACCGGGGCTCTGCCCAACAGACGCGAACCGAGGCCCGCGGAAGGACAGGCTGCGCACCCGGGCCGTAGGCCGGCACCCAGCGGGTCGCGACGTCCTACTAGGGGAGAAGTGCGGCCCACCGCACACCGGAACGGCCCCACCCCGCGGCGAGTGGAAAGGCAACCGGACACGACCCCGCCGCGGATTGCTCCGCGCGGGCGGCCGGCCCCATCTGCCGAGGGCGGAGGCCAGTGGCCGGATGGGCGTGAATCTCACCCGTTCGACCTTTCGGACTTCTCACGTTTACCCCAGAATGGTTTCACGTACTTTTGAACTCTCTCTTCAAAGTTCTTTTCAACTTTCCCTCACGGTACTTGTTCGCTATCGGTCTCGTGGTCATATTTAGTCTCAGATGGAGTTTACCACCCACTTGGAGCTGCACTCTCAAGCAACCCGACTCGAAGGAGAGGTCCCGCCGACGCTCGCACCGGCCGCTACGGGCCTGGCACCCTCTACGGGCCGTGGCCTCATTCAAGTTGGACTTGGGCTCGGCGCGAGGCGTCGGGGTAGTGGACCCTCCCAAACACCACATGCCACGACAGGCGGCAGCCTGCGGGGTTCGGTGCTGGACTCTTCCCTGTTCGCTCGCCGCTACTGGGGGAATCCTTGTTAGTTTCTTTTCCTCCGCTTAGTAATATGCTTAAATTCAGCGGGTAGTCTCGCCTGCTCTGAGGTCGTTGTACGAGGTGTCGCACGCCACACCGCCAGCCGGCTGTGCACGCTACCGAGTAAGTACCGGTATGCGAACCGCCAGGCGACGGGCGCGCATCGCACGTTTAAGGAGGCGCGGCCGGCCCCACAGGCGGCCGCGACGCTCCCATGTCTGCGAAGCGGGGCAAACGCCGCGCGCTTCAGTATACGTAGCCGACCCTCAGCCAGACGTGGCCCGGGAACGGAATCCATGGACCGCAATGTGCGTTCGAAACGTCGATGTTCATGTGTCCTGCAGTTCACATGTCGACGCGCAATTTGCTGCGTTCTTCATCGACCCACGAGCCGAGTGATCCACCGTCCTGGGTGATCTTTTCTTAGTTTCCACTGTCTCTTTCAAGACAGTTGCATAGGCGGGACGTAGGCGTGTGGCGGCCCCTGTTCCAGCGTTCTGTGTCCAACGGCCTCACGGCCGATGGGCGTCGTACGGCTCCACACCGGAGCGGACAGGCAGTCGGGCGAAAGTCATTCAAAACCGGCGCCAGGCGCCAGGTGCCGCAGGCCAGCCGCTCCAGCGCTTCAGCGCTCGTACCACACAACATTGGCGTTAGTTTTGAGAAGCACGCGTGGTTCCGCACGCGGCGCACGGCTACTGCGAGCCGTACAGGTAGCGTGTTGCGCGACACGACACGCACATCGAAAGACATGCAGTCTAGTCGGTAATGATCCTTCCGCAGGTTCACCTACGGAAACCTTGTTACGACTTTTACTTCCTCTAAATGATCAAGTTTGGTCATCTTTCCGGTAGCATCGGCAACGACAGAGTCAATGCCGCGTACCAGTCCGAAGACCTCACTAAATCATTCAATCGGTAGTAGCGACGGGCGGTGTGTACAAAGGGCAGGGACGTAATCAACGCGAGCTTATGACTCGCGCTTACTGGGAATTCCTCGTTCATGGGGAACAATTGCAAGCCCCAATC
Source organism: Schistocerca americana (assembly GCF_021461395.2). Classification (NCBI taxonomy): domain Eukaryota; kingdom Metazoa; phylum Arthropoda; class Insecta; order Orthoptera; family Acrididae; genus Schistocerca; species Schistocerca americana. The sequence continues at coordinate 589,874,152 of NC_060121.1, forward strand.
CCTAGCACGAAGGAGGTTCAGCGGGTTACCCCGACCTTTCGGCCTAGGAAGACACGCTGATTCCTTCAGTGTAGCGCGCGTGCGGCCCAGAACATCTAAGGGCATCACAGACCTGTTATTGCTCAATCTCGTGCGGCTAGAAGCCGCCTGTCCCTCTAAGAAGAAAAGTAATCGCTGACAGCACGAAGGATGTCACGCGACTAGTTAGCAGGCTAGAGTCTCGTTCGTTATCGGAATTAACCAGACAAATCGCTCCACCAACTAAGAACGGCCATGCACCACCACCCACCGAATCAAGAAAGAGCTATCAATCTGTCAATCCTTCCGGTGTCCGGGCCTGGTGAGGTTTCCCGTGTTGAGTCAAATTAAGCCGCAGGCTCCACTCCTGGTGGTGCCCTTCCGTCAATTCCTTTAAGTTTCAGCTTTGCAACCATACTTCCCCCGGAACCCAAAAGCTTTGGTTTCCCGGAGGCTGCCCGCCGAGTCATCGGAGGAACTGCGGCGGATCGCTGGCTGGCATCGTTTATGGTTAGAACTAGGGCGGTATCTGATCGCCTTCGAACCTCTAACTTTCGTTCTTGATTAATGAAAACATACTTGGCAAATGCTTTCGCTTCTGTTCGTCTTGCGACGATCCAAGAATTTCACCTCTAACGTCGCAATACGAATGCCCCCGCCTGTCCCTATTAATCATTACCTCGGGTTCCGAAAACCAACAAAATAGAACCGAGGTCCTATTCCATTATTCCATGCACACAGTATTCAGGCGGGCTTGCCTGCTTTAAGCACTCTAATTTGTTCAAAGTAAACGTGCCGGCCCACCGAGACACTCACTCAAGAGCACCCTGGTAGGATTGCAACGGGGTCCGCCTCGGGACGCACGAGCACGCACGAGGCGCGTCGCACGCCTTCAGCTCGCCCCACCGGCAGGACGTCCCACGATACATGCCAGTTAAACACCGACGGGCAGTGAACCAACAGCGTGGGACACAAATCCAACTACGAGCTTTTTAACCGCAACAACTTTAATATACGCTATTGGAGCTGGAATTACCGCGGCTGCTGGCACCAGACTTGCCCTCCAATAGATACTCGTTAAAGGATTTAAAGTGTACTCATTCCGATTACGGGGCCTCGGATGAGTCCCGTATCGTTATTTTTCGTCACTACCTCCCCGTGCCGGGAGTGGGTAATTTGCGCGCCTGCTGCCTTCCTTGGATGTGGTAGCCGTTTCTCAGGCTCCCTCTCCGGAATCGAACCCTGATTCCCCGTTACCCGTTACAACCATGGTAGGCGCAGAACCTACCATCGACAGTTGATAAGGCAGACATTTGAAAGATGCGTCGCCGGTACGAGGACCGTGCGATCAGCCCAAAGTTATTCAGAGTCACCAAGGCAAACGGACCGGACGAGCCGACCAATTGGTTTTGATCTAATAAAAGCGTCCCTTCCATCTCTGGTCGGGACTCTGTTTGCATGTATTAGCTCTAGAATTACCACAGTTATCCAAGTAACGTGGGTACGATCTAAGGAACCATAACTGATTTAATGAGCCATTCGCGGTTTCACCTTAATGCGGCTTGTACTGAGACATGCATGGCTTAATCTTTGAGACAAGCATATGACTACTGGCAGGATCAACCAGGGAGCTGCGTCAACTAGAGCTGAGCAGCCGGCCGCCCGGGAGTGTGTCCCGGGGGCCCGCGCGAACACGCAAGCGTCCGCTCAATTATTCTGCAAACAGGAGGAGGCTGAGCTCCCCTGCACCATACACCTCGAAACCCTCTCAGGTCCCGGCGGCGCGCAGCGCCGTCCTAAGTACTTGGTCGGGTTCGAGAGAGGCGCAATCGCCCGGAGTTTGGCGAGTAGACGCTTTAGGTGCGACCACCCGTGCTCCCAACTGAGCTTGCCGCTGCCGACAGAGGCCCGGGAGCGTGCTGTCGTGGCATTGCCGGCGGGAGACAACACGCGCCACCTACGGTGACCGGCAGCTCCAACGCCAGCGCCACAGAAGGACAAAAGCCCCACTTGGGTGCCGAAGCGAACTCTCCCAGCACAGCGCACGCGCCAACACGTCCGCACAGCTGCGATACAAACCACCTGCGAGAACCGCAGAGGCGACCGAGCAGCAGACGGCGTCGCGGCGCCGAGCGCCGGGCGGCGGCGCATCCTCAGCGCACACAGTCCTCAATCGGACCAGCACACTGCAGATGTCCACCGCGCTTCGCACCGGGCCCGCGAGGACCTACTTTGGCCGCACGGCGCCGCGTGCAGGGTGCGCCGGCGCGCAGCTGCGCCGCCTGCCGCCTCCGTCGGCCGGCGCGCCTGCCACTGGCCGCCCCCACCAGCCGGCTGTAGCGCGTGCGCCCACGCACCGCGCGGCCAGCACGCCGGGAGGCCCCCCCTCACCGGCCGGGGACGGTCCCACCCAGCCACCGCCGCGTATCGCTTCACACCCAGATGCCATTCACGTTCGTGGGCATGGTGGGTATCGCTGGAACAACCGGTTGGTAGCTCAACCGATCGTCGCCATCACTGATTCACCTCTAGCGAGAACAACCGCACCACAACGGTTTACCAGTTGTTCATTTGCGTAACGTCACCAGCAAACGTAGGCGTCCATCGCCATTTGCAAATTCAACGATTGTTGCATGCCTGTGTCAGGTGTCACGACACACTATGTCTGCCCACATACACGCAACAACATGTGCACGCTTCGCGAACACGTGGAAGGTGGCCCCCGTACGTATGCGATGTCCATTGCGCGAACGACTGTCAACCGGCCTCTGTCGCATGTCGCAGATGTGGAACGCAGTGCACCATGCTATCACGGTGTGTGAGAAGAGACGACTACGTCTGACAACACGCGCCACTACATCAACAGACGGCTCATGCTGATCGCCATCCAGGGCATACCACACTGCAATCCAGCTCTTATAGGGAGACGACACGTAGCTGAGTGCACAACATTTGGACCGCATGGTTCGCCGTTGTTGGCGCAGTCGTTGTACGGTCACATGTACCACGATGTATCATTCAGTACATGAGGACCAATGTGCAGTACAGTGTGTGATTTGGACGTACAACATCAGCGGACAGTTGACACAGGCCGTACCACAGCGTAGGCTACGTGCTTCGCCATGCGAATGCCAATGAACAACTGCAAATGCCAATGAACAACTGCAAAGGGCATTGAGCATGTACGTCCTGCTGCAATCCACATTACAGTGTATAGCTGCAAGGTGTTTAACATGAAGCGATACACTGGGGACCGGGCAGTGCGAGTAGCAAACTATATTGCGGGGGTTGCAGTTAGGCAACACTACACTAATTTAACGCGTCGTATGACAATTACAGAGCAGGTTAAGGCCCAACGTGTGTTGGGTTAAGGCCCAACGTGTGTTGGGTTAAGGCCCAACGTGTGTTGGGTTAAGGCCCAACGTGTGTTGGGTTAAGGCCCAACGTGTGTTGGGTTAAGGCCCAACGTGTGTTGGGTTAAGGCCCAACGTGTGTTGGGTTAAGGCCCAACGTGTGTTGGGTTAAGGCCCAACGTGTGTTGGGTTAAGGCCCAACGTGTGTTGGGTTAAGGCCCAACGTGTGTTGGGTTAAGGCCCAACGTGTGTTGGGTTACAGCGCAATATGGGTTACGTTAAGGGGCAATATAGGTTAGGTTAAGGTACGATATAGGTTAGGTTAAGGTACGATATAGGTTAGGTTAAGGTACGATATAGGTTAGGTTAAGGTACGATATAGGTTAGGTTAAGGT
>NC_060121.1:589882917-589887917 GCF_021461395.2 Schistocerca americana
GCGACTGGTGTCGGCGACCCACTGATGTTGGCCACTGACGGCGGCAGAAGATGACAGTGCCGCACCGTCAATGGCGATGTGTAGGCGCGCCGCCCACATTTCCCCAACCTGCGTTGACGATTTGAGGAGGTGGCCCTCCCACATTAGGTGGCGCTCCAGCACCTCGATCTCACGCTGCACCTCATCCATGCCTGCACCGTCGCAGGCTGGCCCTATCTTCTTCAGCGCCAGGAGACGGGACCGACGGAGGGTCGGACCCATCCATCGGCAAGATGGAATGCCGAGGCCCCCCTGGGCAACAGGAGCGTGGAAGTATCCCAGGGGGGTGTCCGCCGGAAGGCGGAACCATCTCCTGACGGCGGCCCGGATGGTAACGTCGGCCGACTTCAATGCACCCACCCGGGTGCGGCTGAGGGCCAGCCCGTGGTACAGGCCAGGGAGAAGTACGTTGGTGAGAGCGTGGAGGCGCTGTTGCGGCTTCAGCGGAGCTCGGGAGATGACGTCAAGCTGCTCCACCAGGTGGCTACGTGGATTGAAGACACAGCGACCCGCCGTGGAAAATTGCAGCCCCAGGTACCGGAAGGTTTCACCCACACGCAGGGCAGGCATGGTGGTATTGCCTGCTGTGAAGGTGACATTGCTGTCCACCTTCACCTTCTTCTCGCGCCCTGACGCGACTAAGGCGAGGGTGAAACACTTCCGGGCGTTGATCTGCAGCCCCAGGTGGGCGAGGGCTGCGGTAGCTGCGTCGATGAGGGACTGCAAGCCCCTCGGGGTCGCTGCAAACAGCAAGACGTCATCCGCAAAGGCCGCAGCGTTGACTCTGCGACCGAGGATCCGAGCTCCGATGTGGGAGGGCAGTTGGCCTAAAACGTAGTCCACCGCAAAGTTGAACAGGAGGGGGGAGAGGGGATCGCCCTGGCGAACGCCCCGTGCTGGCTGCACAGACACGCCCACGCCGGCGCCGTCCGCTATCACTGTCGTGCTGCCCTCGTAGCACCGCTCGACATACTCGACAAAGCAATCCGGCAGGCCATGCGCCTTCAGCACGGGGCGAAGGGCAGCATGATCTACCGAATCGAATGCCTTAGATACGTCGATCGATGCCACAAAGACAGAGCGGCAGGAGCGAACTGCGTCGGTGAGAGCAGTGTCCAAGATGAAGGTATTTTCCAACATCCCATCCCGAGGGATGAATGCCCGCTGACGTTCGTCCACAGCACATGCGCGCATCAGGCGTGACGCGAGAACCTTGTGAAAGGTCCGCGCCAACACCGAGCAGACCGTAATGGGGCGAAAGTCAGCGGGGGATGTTGGTGCAGCCGTTTTCGGGAGAAGGGACGTCCGCGCGCGAAGCAGGCGTTCCGGAAGGGCGCGGGCCAGAAGGAAGAGATTCATCACTTTCACCAGGACTTCGTGCGGCAGGCGCCGCAACTCCGCTGGGGTAAGGCCGTCCGGCCCGGCTGCTGATCCCCTGGGCGGCAACGCGGCGGCGACCTCCTCATGTGTGACCGGCCCCCATATGCACTCGAGAGCGACATGCTCTGAGTGCGGGAGGAGGCGGTCACGAATGAAGCCCGCAGTGGAGATGGGCTTCTTGGTGAAGAGGTCCGCCCAGAAGTCCAGCAGACCAGGGATGGCAGGTGGCGGCTGGAGCAGGGTGCCATCCAAGAGGCCGCGCACGCAACGTGCACGCGACCGTCGGAAGGCATCCTGCGTTCTCGCGTACTCCCAGCGGCGCCGCTTGCGCTTCTGCGTCGGCGGCGCGGCAGGCGGCCGCTTCGATGGTTGGCGCGGCCGCTGTGTCCTGGTGATCGATCTCTCCCCTCTGGACCCGACCGACGCAAGGGCATCCGGGAGCATGCCCAGGATGACATCGGGCGGCGTGCCCCGCCCCAGACCTATGACACGATCCAGGGCAGAGAAACGCTGGGCGGAAGCGGGTAGCCCCGCCAGATGCTCCCAGATGGCGGCGTCAGTCGGCCCCTCCGGCGGCGGCCCGGTGGTGTCGGCCGCGAAGCCCTCGGCTGCGTCGACAGGCGGCGCAGCGGCCTCGCCCGCGTCAGGCAGCGGGCTCGCTGCTCCCCGGCGGGACGCCGGCTCTTCCCCCCGACCGATCTCAAGCGCCTCCATGAATTGGCGGACAAGCTGCTTGTGGGCAGCTTGCCGCCGTCGGCACTTGATTGCCTCGAGCGTTCGGTCGGGGAACATCCTGATGAGTTCTTGATTGACGAAGAAGAACCGGGCGTCCCTCTCAAGGAACAGTTCGGCCTCCGCCTTGGCGAGCGACAGGACTTCTTCCTCCGTCCACCTCGCGCGATGCCTCTCCGTGACGATCTCCGCGTTGGCGGCCGCAAGATGTTGGCGGCGGCGATGGACCCCGAGACCGTTCTTGGTTGTAAAGCTGCGGTGGCACTCACTACAGGTGTACATAGCTGCAAAAGTTACAAGATTTTCGACACGGCCGGTTGGCCGGCTAGGTGCTGGGGGAGTTGGGGTGGCACCTTCAGCGGAAGGGCCACCACTTATTCTCTGCTTACTGCCCCCAACTAAAAAAAGGGATAGTGCGAGGGGGGGCTGGTAACCCCCCCAAGCCCCTGGTGCGGTCTTCCACTCTGCGAAATCAGCGGGCCCACGAGAAGGGGAGAAGACCGCAGGAGAGGAGAGGCTAAGAGGGCTAGGCCCATGTATTGCGCATCACTCTCCCTGTAACTATAACCCAAGGAAGGCACCTCGCAGCAGCAGCACGACTACATCAAGACCACACTTCGAGAAGCCAAGTCCGGATGCAGCCACACCGCCGCCACTTGGCCACCTTAAGAGAGTCATAGTTACTCCCGCCAAGAGAGTCATAGTTACTCCCGCCGTTTACCCAAGCTTGCTTGAATTTCTTCACGTTGACATTCAGAGCACTGGGCAGAAATCACATTGCGTCAACACCCGCTAGGGCCATCGCAATGCTTTGTTTTAATTAGACAGTCGGATTCCCCCAGTCCGTGCCAGTTCTGAGTTGATCGTTGAATGGCGGCCGAAGAGAATCCGCGCACCCGCGCGCCCCCGGAGGAGCACGCTAAGGCGGACGCGGCCTCGCAGCAAGGAAGATCCGTGGGAGGCCAAGGCACGGGACCGAGCTCGGATCCTGCACGCAGGTTGAAGCACCGGGGCGCGAACGCCGCGCAGGCGCGCGCATCCTGCACCGCCGGCCAGCACGAGGCCAACCAACGGCGAGAGCAGACCACGCCCGCGCTAAACGCCCGCACGTACCGGCACCCCTACGGCACTCACCTCGCCCAGGCCCGGCACGTTAGCGCTGACCCACTTCCCGACCAAGCCCGACACGCCCCGATCCTCAGAGCCAATCCTTATCCCGAAGTTACGGATCCAATTTGCCGACTTCCCTTACCTACATTATTCTATCGACTAGAGGCTCTTCACCTTGGAGACCTGCTGCGGATATGGGTACGAACCGGCGCGACACCTCCACGTGGCCCTCTCCCGGATTTTCAAGGTCCGAGGGGAAGATCGGGACACCGCCGCAACTGCGGTGCTCTTCGCGTTCCAAACCCTATCTCCCTGCTAGAGGATTCCAGGGAACTCGAACGCTCATGCAGAAAAGAAAACTCTTCCCCGATCTCCCGACGGCGTCTCCGGGTCCTTTTGGGTTACCCCGACGAGCATCTCTAAAAGAGGGGCCCGACTTGTATCGGTTCCGCTGCCGGGTTCCGGAATAGGAACCGGATTCCCTTTCGCCCAACGGGGGCCAGCACAAAGTGCATCATGCTATGACGGCCCCCATCAACATCGGATTTCTCCTAGGGCTTAGGATCGACTGACTCGTGTGCAACGGCTGTTCACACGAAACCCTTCTCCGCGTCAGCCCTCCAGGGCCTCGCTGGAGTATTTGCTACTACCACCAAGATCTGCACCGACGGCGGCTCCAGGCAGGCTCACGCCCAGACCCTTCTGCGCCCACCGCCGCGACCCTCCTACTCGTCAGGGCTTCGCGGCCGGCCGCAAGGACCGGCCATGACTGCCAGACTGACGGCCGAGTATAGGCACGACGCTTCAGCGCCATCCATTTTCAGGGCTAGTTGCTTCGGCAGGTGAGTTGTTACACACTCCTTAGCGGATTCCGACTTCCATGGCCACCGTCCTGCTGTCTTAAGCAACCAACGCCTTTCATGGTTTCCCATGAGCGTCGATTCGGGCGCCTTAACTCGGCGTTTGGTTCATCCCACAGCGCCAGTTCTGCTTACCAAAAGTGGCCCACTTGGCACTCCGATCCGAGTCGTTTGCTCGCGGCTTCAGCATATCAAGCAAGCCGGAGATCTCACCCATTTAAAGTTTGAGAATAGGTTGAGGTCGTTTCGGCCCCAAGGCCTCTAATCATTCGCTTTACCGGATGAGACTCGTACGAGCACCAGCTATCCTGAGGGAAACTTCGGAGGGAACCAGCTACTAGATGGTTCGATTAGTCTTTCGCCCCTATACCCAGCTCCGACGATCGATTTGCACGTCAGAATCGCTACGGACCTCCATCAGGGTTTCCCCTGACTTCGTCCTGGCCAGGCATAGTTCACCATCTTTCGGGTCCCAACGTGTACGCTCTAGGTGCGCCTCACCTCGCAATGAGGACGAGACGCCCCGGGAGTGCGGAGGCCGCCGCCCCGTGAAGGGCGGGGAAGCCCCATCCTCCCTCGGCCCGCGCAAGGCGAGACCTTCACTTTCATTACGCCTTTAGGTTTCGTACAGCCCAATGACTCGCGCACATGTTAGACTCCTTGGTCCGTGTTTCAAGACGGGTCGTGAAATTGTCCAAAGCTGAAGCGCCGCTGACGGGAGCGATTATTCCGCCCGAGAGCATCCCGAGCCAACAGCGGCGCGGGTCCGGGGCCGGGCCAGGTAGGTCCGTCATCCGGGAAGAACCGCGCGCGCTTGCCGGGAGCCCGAGCGCCCAAAGGGGCGAATCGACTCCTCCAGATATACCGCCGGGCAGCCAG
>NC_060121.1:589890417-589895417 GCF_021461395.2 Schistocerca americana
CCGAGACACTCACTCAAGAGCACCCTGGTAGGATTGCAACGGGGTCCGCCTCGGGACGCACGAGCACGCACGAGGCGCGTCGCACGCCTTCAGCTCGCCCCACTGGCAGGACGTCCCACGATACACGCCAGTTAAACACCGACGGGCGGTGAACCAACAGCGTGGGACACAAATCCAACTACGAGCTTTTTAACCGCAACAACTTTAATATACGCTATTGGAGCTGGAATTACCGCGGCTGCTGGCACCAGACTTGCCCTCCAATAGATACTCGTTAAAGGATTTAAAGTGTACTCATTCCGATTACGGGGCCTCGGATGAGTCCCGTATCGTTATTTTTCGTCACTACCTCCCCGTGCCGGGAGTGGGTAATTTGCGCGCCTGCTGCCTTCCTTGGATGTGGTAGCCGTTTCTCAGGCTCCCTCTCCGGAATCGAACCCTGATTCCCCGTTACCCGTTACAACCATGGTAGGCGCAGAACCTACCATCGACAGTTGATAAGGCAGACATTTGAAAGATGCGTCGCCGGTACGAGGACCGTGCGATCAGCCCAAAGTTATTCAGAGTCACCAAGGCAAACGGACCGGACGAGCCGACCGATTGGTTTTGATCTAATAAAAGCGTCCCTTCCATCTCTGGTCGGGACTCTGTTTGCATGTATTAGCTCTAGAATTACCACAGTTATCCAAGTAACGTGGGTACGATCTAAGGAACCATAACTGATTTAATGAGCCATTCGCGGTTTCACCTTAATGCGGCTTGTACTGAGACATGCATGGCTTAATCTTTGAGACAAGCATATGACTACTGGCAGGATCAACCAGGGAGCTGCGTCAACTAGAGCCGAGCAGCCGGCCGCCCGGGAGTGTGTCCCGGGGGCCCGCGCGAACACGCAAGCGTCCGCTCAATTATTCTGCAAACAGGAGGAGGCTGAGCTCCCCTGCACCATACACCTCGAAACCCTCTCAGGTCCCGGCGGCGCGCAGCGCCGTCCTAAGTACTTGGTCGGGTTCGAGAGAGGCGCAATCGCCCGGAGTTTGGCGAGTAGACGCTTTAGGTGCGACCACCCGTGCTCCCAACTGAGCTTGCCGCTGCCGACAGAGGCCCGGGAGCGTGCTGTCGTGGCATTGCCGGCGGGAGACAACACGCGCCACCTACGGTGACCGGCAGCTCCAACGCCAGCGCCACAGAAGGACAAAAGCCCCACTTGGGTGCCGAAGCGAACTCTCCCAGCACAGCGCACGCGCCAACACGTCCGCACAGCTGCGATACAAACCACCTGCGAGAACCGCAGAGGCGACCGAGCAGCAGACGGCGTCGCGGCGCCGAGCGCCGGGCGGCGGCGCATCCTCAGCGCACACAGTCCTCAATCGGACCAGCACACTGCAGATGTCCACCGCGCTTCGCACCGGGCCCGCGAGGACCTACTTTGGCCGCACGGCGCCGCGTGCAGGGTGCGCCGGCGCGCAGCTGCGCCGCCTGCCGCCTCCGTCGGCCGGCGCGCCTGCCACTGGCCGCCCCCACCAGCCGGCTGTAGCGCGTGCGCCCACGCACCGCGCGGCCAGCACGCCGGGAGGCCCCCCCTCACCGGCCGGGGACGGTCCCACCCAGCCACCGCCGCGTATCGCTTCACACCCAGATGCCATTCACGTTCGTGGGCATGGTGGGTATCGCTGGAACAACCGGTTGGTAGCTCAACCGATCGTCGCCATCACTGATTCACCTCTAGCGAGAACAACCGCACCACAACGGTTTACCAGTTGTTCATTTGCGTAACGTCACCAGCAAACGTAGGCGTCCATCGCCATTTGCAAATTCAACGATTGTTGCATGCCTGTGTCAGGTGTCACGACACACTATGTCTGCCCACATACACGCAACAACATGTGCACGCTTCGCGAACACGTGGAAGGTGGCCCCCGTACGTATGCGATGTCCATTGCGCGAACGACTGTCAACCGGCCTCTGTCGCATGTCGCAGATGTGGAACGCAGTGCACCATGCTATCACGGTGTGTGAGAAGAGACGACTACGTCTGACAACACGCGCCACTACATCAACAGACGGCTCATGCTGATCGCCATCCAGGGCATACCACACTGCAATCCAGCTCTTATAGGGAGACGACACGTAGCTGAGTGCACAACATTTGGACCGCATGGTTCGCCGTTGTTGGCGCAGTCGCTGTACGGTCACATGTACCACGATGTATCATTCAGTACATGAGGACCAATGTGCAGTACAGTGTGTGATTTGGACGTACAACATCAGCGGACAGTTGACACAGGCCGTACCACAGCGTAGGCTACGTGCTTCGCCATGCGAATGCCAATGAACAACTGCAAATGCCAATGAACAACTGCAAAGGGCATTGAGCATGTACGTCCTGCTGCCATCCACATTACAGTGTATAGCTGCAAGGTGTTTAACATGAAGCGATACACTGGGGACCGGGCAGTGCGAGTAGCAAACTATATTGCGGGGGTTGCAGTTAGGCAACACTACACTAATTTAACGCGTCGTATGACAATTACAGAGCAGGTTAAGGCCCAACGTGTGTTGGGTTAAGGCCCAACGTGTGTTGGGTTAAGGCCCAACGTGTGTTGGGTTAAGGCCCAACGTGTGTTGGGTTAAGGCCCAACGTGTGTTGGGTTAAGGCCCAACGTGTGTTGGGTTAAGGCCCAACGTGTGTTGGGTTAAGGCCCAACGTGTGTTGGGTTAAGGCCCAACCTGTGTTGGGTTAAGGCCCAACGTGTGTTGGGTTAAGGCCCAACGTGTGTTGGGTTAAGGCCCAACGTGTGTTGGGTTAAGGCCCAACGTGTGTTGGGTTACAGCGCAATATGGGTTACGTTAAGGGGCAATATAGGTTAGGTTAAGGTACGATATAGGTTAGGTTAAGGTACGATATAGGTTAGGTTAAGGTACGATATAGGTTAGGTTAAGGTACGATATAGGTTAGGTTAAGGTACGATATAGGTTAGGTTAAGGTACGATATAGGTTAGGTTAAGGTACGATATAGGTTAGGTTAAGGCGCAACGTGGGTTAGGTTACGGCGCAACATAGGTTAGGTTACGGCGCAACATAGGTTAGGTTACGGCGCAACATAGGTTAGGTTAAGGCGCAACATAGGTTAGGTTAAGGCGCAACATAGGTTAGGTTAAGGCGCAACATAGGTTAGGTTAAGGCGCAACATAGGTTAGGTTAAGGCGCAACATAGGTTAGGTTAAGGCGCAACATAGGTTAGGTTAAGGCGCAACATAGGTTAGGTTAAGGCGCAACATAGGTTAGGTTAAGGCGCAACATAGGTTAGGTTAAGGCGCAACATAGGTTAGGTTAAGGCGCAACATAGGTTAGGTTAAGGCGCAACATAAGTTAGGTTAAGGCGCAACATAGGTTAGGTTAAGGCGCAACATAGGTTAGGTTAAGGCGCAACATAGGTTAGGTTAAGGCGCAACATAGGTTAGGTTAAGGCGCAACATAGGTTAGGTTAAGGCGCAACATTGGTTAGGTTAAGGCGCAATATAGGTTAGGTTAAGGCGCAATATAGGTTAGGTTAAGGCGCAATATAGGTTAGGTTAAGGCGCAATATAGGTTAGGTTAAGGTACCGTATAGGTTAGGTTAAGGTACAGTATAGTTTAGGTTAAGGTACACATTGTTGTAAGGAAAGGTGTAATGGGGGGGGGGGCGGCCGGTCGGTTTGTTGATTGTGATTATAGTAAGTGGATGCCTGCGGCATCATCTGATTTGCCACGTCAGGATACACCTTTGGCTCATGACAGGCGGCGCTCCGATTCCATGCTTGTGGGAGACCTGTGTCTTTCATTCCTGCCATTGTTTGTGTGCTGTGAGAGGGGGCAGTATTGTGATGTTGGGTGCACCCCTGTGTAGGACATGTGTGGGTGTTGGTGGCTTAGCTGAGCAATGGTGGTTGTCGGGAGGGTGGGATATTCCGTTTTCTGAGTGGACCTCCCAGTCTGGTTATGACAGTGTGGATTGTCTCATGTGGCGGAGAGGATGCACTGGGTGTTGTTCCATGCTGGTGCTTACATATTGTCTGTGTGCGTGTTACAGGCGGAGAGTAGTGCGTGATAAGAGTGTGTGGCTGACGTGTGGTTGTGATTGTGAGCAGAGTCTTTCAGCATGTATACGGACAGTTGTATATATTATCTGTATTCTGATGGGTCCATCTATTACTAATCAGCGCCGTGTATACGTTTAATCCGGTTCCAGTCGAAACTGTTGTATCTCTGTACATTAGTGCCACGGCGAGCGCGCTATGTAGCTACTCGTCTCGGCAGCTTCCACCGGTGTGTGGCAAATGATTATAAGCAATGAGTCGAGTCGTCAATACCGATAGTGTGACGTCACATGTCTGGGGTGGGGGACGCTGCGCCCTTCCGGTGGGTCATGGCCTAGAAAGACGCTCCCCACGCAGGGGGGCTTGGACTGTCATAAACTCTTCCGAGTAATATACTTGCCGTACGTTTTTGCGACTGCGAGTGCAACGCCCACCGGTACCGACATGGATGGAGCGCCTCCTAGCTGACCGCTCAGCATCGGCATTCGTACAGAGAGCAACGCGATCGCGTCTCTAGCTCGTAACTGGTACAGCTCGCAGCTCATGTATAGGGACAGCGGGAATGTCGCATATTGGACATAACTCTTCATGAAACGCAAGTTATAGGGGTGGATTGCACATTGCGACTGCGGGAAAAGTCCGCCGTTCATCCGCTGGAGTTGCGAGTTCGGCGGTTGGGGTGGGGCGCCGGTGGAGTGATTGCCGGTCGACGATTTCGTGCGGCAGAGGCGCTGGCGTTGGGGTGCTGTGGTCGACAGAGGACGCAGGCTTTGTGGGTGGGGTAGAAAGATGGGCACTGTGGGCCCATCGCTGTCTTAGTCGGCTTGGCGTCTCATAGATGGCGGTATCGTCGTTGCAGGACGTCATGCTGCGGGAGACCTACAGATGGCGGTATGTTTTGTGGTGCGCTCGACATGGCG
>NC_060121.1:589900417-589910417 GCF_021461395.2 Schistocerca americana
CGGCGGCCCGGTGGTGTCGGCCGCGAAGTCCTCGGCTGCGTCGACGGGCGGCGCAGCGGCCTCGCCCGCGTCAGGCAGCGAGCTCGCTGCTCCACGGCGGGACGCCGGCTCTTCACCCCGACCGATCTCAAGTGCCTCCATGAATTGGCGGACAAGCTGCTTGTGGGCAGCTTGCCGCCGTCGGCACTTGATTGCCTCAAGCGTTCGGTCGGGGAACATCCTGGTAAGTTCTTGATTTACAAAGAAGAACCGGGCGTCCCTCTCCAGGAACAGTTCGGCCTCTGCCTTGGCGAGCGACAGGACTTCTTCCTCCGTCCACCTCGCGCGATGCCTCTCCGTCACGATCTCAGCGTTGCAGGCCGCAGGGTGTTGGCGGCGGCGATGGACCCCGAGACCGTTCTTCGTGGTAAAAGTGCGGTGGCACTCACTGCAAGCAAAGGGAGCTACACAAACTATCGCATTTTCGTTACGGCCGGTTGGCCGGATAGGTGCTGGGGTAGCTGGGGTGGCACCTTCAGCGGAAGGGCCACCATCTCTTGTTTCTTGTCGGCTGCCCCCAACTATAAAGGGATAATGCGAGGGGGGGCTGGTAACCCCCCCAAGCCCCTGGTGCGGTCTTCCACTCTGCAAAAATCAGCGGGCCCACGAGAAGGGGAGAAGACCGCAGGAGAGGATAGGCTAAGAGGGCTAGGCCCATGTATTGCGCATCACTCTCCCTGTAACTATAACCCAAGGAAGGCACCTCGCAGCAGCAGCACGACTACATCAAGACCGCACTTCGAAAAGCCAAGTCCGGATGCAGCCACACCGCCGCCACTTGGCCACCTTAAGAGAGTCATAGTTACTCCCGCCGTTTACCCGCGCTTGCTTGAATTTCTTCACGTTGACATTCAGAGCACTGGGCAGAAATCACATTGCGTCAACACCCGCTAGGGCCATCGCAATGCTTTGTTTTAATTAGACAGTCGGATTCCCCCAGTCCGTGCCAGTTCTGAGTTGATCGTTGAATGGCGGCCGAAGAGAATCCGCGCACCCGCGCGCCCCCGGAGGAGCACGCTAAGGCGGACGCGGCCTCGCAGCAAGGAAGATCCGTGGGAGGCCAAGGCACGGGACCGAGCTCGGATCCTGCACGCAGGTTGAAGCACCGGGGCGCGAACGCCGCGCAGGCGCGCGCATCCTGCACCGCCGGCCAGCACGAGGCCAACCAACGGCGAGAGCAGACCACGCCCGCGCTAAACGCCCGCACGTACCGGCACCCCTACGGCACTCACCTCGCCCAGGCCCGGCACGTTAGCGCTGACCCACTTCCCGACCAAGCCCGACACGCCCCGATCCTCAGAGCCAATCCTTATCCCGAAGTTACGGATCCAATTTGCCGACTTCCCTTACCTACATTATTCTATCGACTAGAGGCTCTTCACCTTGGAGACCTGCTGCGGATATGGGTACGAACCGGCGCGACACCTCCACGTGGCCCTCTCCCGGATTTTCAAGGTCCGAGGGGAAGATCGGGACACCGCCGCAACTGCGGTGCTCTTCGCGTTCCAAACCCTATCTCCCTGCTAGAGGATTCCAGGGAACTCGAACGCTCATGCAGAAAAGAAAACTCTTCCCCGATCTCCCGACGGCGTCTCCGGGTCCTTTTGGGTTACCCCGACGAGCATCTCTAAAAGAGGGGCCCGACTTGTATCGGTTCCGCTGCCGGGTTCCGGAATAGGAACCGGATTCCCTTTCGCCCAACGGGGGCCAGCACAAAGTGCATCATGCTATGACGGCCCCCATCAACATCGGATTTCTCCTAGGGCTTAGGATCGACTGACTCGTGTGCAACGGCTGTTCACACGAAACCCTTCTCCGCGTCAGCCCTCCAGGGCCTCGCTGGAGTATTTGCTACTACCACCAAGATCTGCACCGACGGCGGCTCCAGGCAGGCTCACGCCCAGACCCTTCTGCGCCCACCGCCGCGACCCTCCTACTCGTCAGGGCTTCGCGGCCGGCCGCAAGGACCGGCCATGACTGCCAGACTGACGGCCGAGTATAGGCACGACGCTTCAGCGCCATCCATTTTCAGGGCTAGTTGCTTCGGCAGGTGAGTTGTTACACACTCCTTAGCGGATTCCGACTTCCATGGCCACCGTCCTGCTGTCTTAAGCAACCAACGCCTTTCATGGTTTCCCATGAGCGTCGATTCGGGCGCCTTAACTCGGCGTTTGGTTCATCCCACAGCGCCAGTTCTGCTTACCAAAAGTGGCCCACTTGGCACTCCGATCCGAGTCGTTTGCTCGCGGCTTCAGCATATCAAGCAAGCCGGAGATCTCACCCATTTAAAGTTTGAGAATAGGTTGAGGTCGTTTCGGCCCCAAGGCCTCTAATCATTCGCTTTACCGGATGAGACTCGTACGAGCACCAGCTATCCTGAGGGAAACTTCGGAGGGAACCAGCTACTAGATGGTTCGATTAGTCTTTCGCCCCTATACCCAGCTCCGACGATCGATTTGCACGTCAGAATCGCTACGGACCTCCATCAGGGTTTCCCCTGACTTCGTCCTGGCCAGGCATAGCTCACCATCTTTCGGGTCCCAACGTGTACGCTCTAGGTGCGCCTCACCTCGCAATGAGGACGAGACGCCCCGGGAGTGCGGAGGCCGCCGCCCCGTGAAGGGCGGGGAAGCCCCATCCTCCCTCGGCCCGCGCAAGGCGAGACCTTCACTTTCATTACGCCTTTAGGTTTCGTACAGCCCAATGACTCGCGCACATGTTAGACTCCTTGGTCCGTGTTTCAAGACGGGTCGTGAAATTGTCCAAAGCTGAAGCGCCGCTGACGGGAGCGATTATTCCGCCCGAGAGCATCCCGAGCCAACAGCGGCGCGGGTCCGGGGCCGGGCCAGGTAGGTCCGTCATCCGGGAAGAACCGCGCGCGCTTGCCGGGAGCCCGAGCGCCCAAAGGGGCGAATCGACTCCTCCAGATATACCGCCGGGCAGCCAGCCAGGACACCGGGGCTCTGCCCAACAGACGCGAACCGAGGCCCGCGGAAGGACAGGCTGCGCACCCGGGCCGTAGGCCGGCACCCAGCGGGTCGCGACGTCCTACTAGGGGAGAAGTGCGGCCCACCGCACACCGGAACGGCCCCACCCCGCGGCGAGTGGAAAGGCAACCGGACACGACCCCGCCGCGGATTGCTCCGCGCGGGCGGCCGGCCCCATCTGCCGAGGGCGGAGGCCAGTGGCCGGATGGGCGTGAATCTCACCCGTTCGACCTTTCGGACTTCTCACGTTTACCCCAGAACGGTTTCACGTACTTTTGAACTCTCTCTTCAAAGTTCTTTTCAACTTTCCCTCACGGTACTTGTTCGCTATCGGTCTCGTGGTCATATTTAGTCTCAGATGGAGTTTACCACCCACTTGGAGCTGCACTCTCAAGCAACCCGACTCGAAGGAGAGGTCCCGCCGACGCTCGCACCGGCCGCTACGGGCCTGGCACCCTCTACGGGCCGTGGCCTCATTCAAGTTGGACTTGGGCTCGGCGCGAGGCGTCGGGGTAGTGGACCCTCCCAAACACCACATGCCACGACAGGCGGCAGCCTGCGGGGTTCGGTGCTGGACTCTTCCCTGTTCGCTCGCCGCTACTGGGGGAATCCTTGTTAGTTTCTTTTCCTCCGCTTAGTAATATGCTTAAATTCAGCGGGTAGTCTCGCCTGCTCTGAGGTCGTTGTACGAGGTGTCGCACGCCACACCGCCAGCCGGCTGTGCACGCTACCGAGTAAGTACCGGTATGCGAACCGCCAGGCGACGGGCGCGCATCGCACGTTTAAGGAGGCGCGGCCGGCCCCACAGGCGGCCGCGACGCTCCCATGTCTGCGAAGCGGGGCAAACGCCGCGCGCTTCAGTATACGTAGCCGACCCTCAGCCAGACGTGGCCCGGGAACGGAATCCATGGACCGCAATGTGCGTTCGAAACGTCGATGTTCATGTGTCCTGCAGTTCACATGTCGACGCGCAATTTGCTGCGTTCTTCATCGACCCACGAGCCGAGTGATCCACCGTCCTGGGTGATCTTTTCTTAGTTTCCACTGTCTCTTTCAAGACAGTTGCATAGGCGGGACGTAGGCGTGTGGCGGCCCCTGTTCCAGCGTTCTGTGTCCAACGGCCTCACGGCCGATGGGCGTCGTACGGCTCCACACCGGAGCGGACAGGCAGTCGGGCGAAAGTCATTCAAAACCGGCGCCAGGCGCCAGGTGCCGCAGGCCAGCCGCTCCAGCGCTTCAGCGCTCGTACCACACAACATTGGCGTTAGTTTTGAGAAGCACGCGTGGTTCCGCACGCGGCGCACGGCTACTGCGAGCCGTACAGGTAGCGTGTTGCGCGACACGACACGCACATCGAAAGACATGCAGTCTAGTCGGTAATGATCCTTCCGCAGGTTCACCTACGGAAACCTTGTTACGACTTTTACTTCCTCTAAATGATCAAGTTTGGTCATCTTTCCGGTAGCATCGGCAACGACAGAGTCAATGCCGCGTACCAGTCCGAAGACCTCACTAAATCATTCAATCGGTAGTAGCGACGGGCGGTGTGTACAAAGGGCAGGGACGTAATCAACGCGAGCTTATGACTCGCGCTTACTGGGAATCCCTCGTTCATGGGGAACAATTGCAAGCCCCAATCCCTAGCACGAAGGAGGTTCAGCGGGTTACCCCGACCTTTCGGCCTAGGAAGACACGCTGATTCCTTCAGTGTAGCGCGCGTGCGGCCCAGAACATCTAAGGGCATCACAGACCTGTTATTGCTCAATCTCGTGCGGCTAGAAGCCGCCTGTCCCTCTAAGAAGAAAAGTAATCGCTGACAGCACGAAGGATGTCACGCGACTAGTTAGCAGGCTAGAGTCTCGTTCGTTATCGGAATTAACCAGACAAATCGCTCCACCAACTAAGAACGGCCATGCACCACCACCCACCGAATCAAGAAAGAGCTATCAATCTGTCAATCCTTCCGGTGTCCGGGCCTGGTGAGGTTTCCCGTGTTGAGTCAAATTAAGCCGCAGGCTCCACTCCTGGTGGTGCCCTTCCGTCAATTCCTTTAAGTTTCAGCTTTGCAACCATACTTCCCCCGGAACCCAAAAGCTTTGGTTTCCCGGAGGCTGCCCGCCGAGTCATCGGAGGAACTGCGGCGGATCGCTGGCTGGCATCGTTTATGGTTAGAACTAGGGCGGTATCTGATCGCCTTCGAACCTCTAACTTTCGTTCTTGATTAATGAAAACATACTTGGCAAATGCTTTCGCTTCTGTTCGTCTTGCGACGATCCAAGAATTTCACCTCTAACGTCGCAATACGAATGCCCCCGCCTGTCCCTATTAATCATTACCTCGGGTTCCGAAAACCAACAAAATAGAACCGAGGTCCTATTCCATTATTCCATGCACACAGTATTCAGGCGGGCTTGCCTGCTTTAAGCACTCTAATTTGTTCAAAGTAAACGTGCCGGCCCACCGAGACACTCACTCAAGAGCACCCTGGTAGGATTGCAACGGGGTCCGCCTCGGGACGCACGAGCACGCACGAGGCGCGTCGCACGCCTTCAGCTCGCCCCACCGGCAGGACGTCCCACGATACATGCCAGTTAAACACCGACGGGCGGTGAACCAACAGCGTGGGACACAAATCCAACTACGAGCTTTTTAACCGCAACAACTTTAATATACGCTATTGGAGCTGGAATTACCGCGGCTGCTGGCACCAGACTTGCCCTCCAATAGATACTCGTTAAAGGATTTAAAGTGTACTCATTCCGATTACGGGGCCTCGGATGAGTCCCGTATCGTTATTTTTCGTCACTACCTCCCCGTGCCGGGAGTGGGTAATTTGCGCGCCTGCTGCCTTCCTTGGATGTGGTAGCCGTTTCTCAGGCTCCCTCTCCGGAATCGAACCCTGATTCCCCGTTACCCGTTACAACCATGGTAGGCGCAGAACCTACCATCGACAGTTGATAAGGCAGACATTTGAAAGATGCGTCGCCGGTACGAGGACCGTGCGATCAGCCCAAAGTTATTCAGAGTCACCAAGGCAAACGGACCGGACGAGCCGACCGATTGGTTTTGATCTAATAAAAGCGTCCCTTCCATCTCTGGTCGGGACTCTGTTTGCATGTATTAGCTCTAGAATTACCACAGTTATCCAAGTAACGTGGGTACGATCTAAGGAACCATAACTGATTTAATGAGCCATTCGCGGTTTCACCTTAATGCGGCTTGTACTGAGACATGCATGGCTTAATCTTTGAGACAAGCATATGACTACTGGCAGGATCAACCAGGGAGCTGCGTCAACTAGAGCTGAGCAGCCGGCCGCCCGGGAGTGTGTCCCGGGGGCCCGCGCGAACACGCAAGCGTCCGCTCAATTATTCTGCAAACAGGAGGAGGCTGAGCTCCCCTGCACCATACACCTCGAAACCCTCTCAGGTCCCGGCGGCGCGCAGCGCCGTCCTAAGTACTTGGTCGGGTTCGAGAGAGGCGCAATCGCCCGGAGTTTGGCGAGTAGACGCTTTAGGTGCGACCACCCGTGCTCCCAACTGAGCTTGCCGCTGCCGACAGAGGCCCGGGAGCGTGCTGTCGTGGCATTGCCGGCGGGAGACAACACGCGCCACCTACGGTGACCGGCAGCTCCAACGCCAGCGCCACAGAAGGACAAAAGCCCCACTTGGGTGCCGAAGCGAACTCTCCCAGCACAGCGCACGCGCCAACACGTCCGCACAGCTGCGATACAAACCACCTGCGAGAACCGCAGAGGCGACCGAGCAGCAGACGGCGTCGCGGCGCCGAGCGCCGGGCGGCGGCGCATCCTCAGCGCACACAGTCCTCAATCGGACCAGCACACTGCAGATGTCCACCGCGCTTCGCACCGGGCCCGCGAGGACCTACTTTGGCCGCACGGCGCCGCGTGCAGGGTGCGCCGGCGCGCAGCTGCGCCGCCTGCCGCCTCCGTCGGCCGGCGCGCCTGCCACTGGCCGCCCCCACCAGCCGGCTGTAGCGCGTGCGCCCACGCACCGCGCGGCCAGCACGCCGGGAGGCCCCCCCTCACCGGCCGGGGACGGTCCCACCCAGCCACCGCCGCGTATCGCTTCACACCCAGATGCCATTCACGTTCGTGGGCATGGTGGGTATCGCTGGAACAACCGGTTGGTAGCTCAACCGATTGTCGCCATCACTGATTCACCTCTAGCGAGAACAACCGCACCACAACGGTTTACCAGTTGTTCATTTGCGTAACGTCACCAGCAAACGTAGGCGTCCATCGCCATTTGCAAATTCAACGATTGTTGCATGCCTGTGTCAGGTGTCACGACACACTATGTCTGCCCACATACACGCAACAACATGTGCACGCTTCGCGAACACGTGGAAGGTGGCCCCCGTACGTATGCGATGTCCATTGCGCGAACGACTGTCAACCGGCCTCTGTCGCATGTCGCAGATGTGGAACGCAGTGCACCATGCTATCACGGTGTGTGAGAAGAGACGACTACGTCTGACAACACGCGCCACTACATCAACAGACGGCTCATGCTGATCGCCATCCAGGGCATACCACACTGCAATCCAGCTCTTATAGGGAGACGACACGTAGCTGAGTGCACAACATTTGGACCGCATGGTTCGCCGTTGTTGGCGCAGTCGTTGTACGGTCACATGTACCACGATGTATCATTCAGTACATGAGGACCAATGTGCAGTACAGTGTGTGATTTGGACGTACAACATCAGCGGACAGTTGACACAGGCCGTACCACAGCGTAGGCTACGTGCTTCGCCATGCGAATGCCAATGAACAACTGCAAATGCCAATGAACAACTGCAAAGGGCATTGAGCATGTACGTCCTGCTGCCATCCACATTACAGTGTATAGCTGCAAGGTGTTTAACATGAAGCGATACACTGGGGACCGGGCAGTGCGAGTAGCAAACTATATTGCGGGGGTTGCAGTTAGGCAACACTACACTAATTTAACGCGTCGTATGACAATTACAGAGCAGGTTAAGGCCCAACGTGTGTTGGGTTAAGGCCCAACGTGTGTTGGGTTAAGGCCCAACGTGTGTTGGGTTAAGGCCCAACGTGTGTTGGGTTAAGGCCCAACGTGTGTTGGGTTAAGGCCCAACGTGTGTTGGGTTAAGGCCCAACGTGTGTTGGGTTAAGGCCCAACGTGTGTTGGGTTAAGGCCCAACGTGTGTTGGGTTAAGGCCCAACGTGTGTTGGGTTAAGGCCCAACGTGTGTTGGGTTAAGGCCCAACGTGTGTTGGGTTAAGGCCCAACGTGTGTTGGGTTACAGCGCAATATGGGTTACGTTAAGGGGCAATATAGGTTAGGTTAAGGTACGATATAGGTTAGGTTAAGGTACGATATAGGTTAGGTTAAGGTACGATATAGGTTAGGTTAAGGTACGATATAGGTTAGGTTAAGGTACGATATAGGTTAGGTTAAGGTACGATATAGGTTAGGTTAAGGTACGATATAGGTTAGGTTAAGGTACGATATAGGTTAGGTTAAGGTACGATATAGGTTAGGTTAAGGCGCAACGTGGGTTAGGTTACGGCGCAACATAGGTTAGGTTACGGCGCAACATAGGTTAGGTTAAGGCGCAACATAGGTTAGGTTAAGGCGCAACATAGGTTAGGTTAAGGCGCAACATAGGTTAGGTTAAGGCGCAACATAGGTTAGGTTAAGGCGCAACATAGGTTAGGTTAAGGCGCAACATAGGTTAGGTTAAGGCGCAACATAGGTTAGGTTAAGGCGCAACATAGGTTAGGTTAAGGCGCAACATAGGTTAGGTTAAGGCGCAACATAGGTTAGGTTAAGGCGCAACATAGGTTAGGTTAAGGCGCAACATAGGTTAGGTTAAGGCGCAACATAGGTTAGGTTAAGGCGCAACATAGGTTAGGTTAAGGCGCAACATAGGTTAGGTTAAGGCGCAACATAGGTTAGGTTAAGGCGCAACATAGGTTAGGTTAAGGCGCAACATAGGTTAGGTTAAGGCGCAACATAGGTTAGGTTAAGGCGCAACATAGGTTAGGTTAAGGCGCAACATAGGTTAGGTTAAGGCGCAATATAGGTTAGGTTAAGGCGCAATATAGGTTAGGTTAAGGCGCAATATAGGTTAGGTTAAGGCGCAATATAGGTTAGGTTAAGGTACCGTATAGGTTAGGTTAAGGTACAGTATAGTTTAGGTTAAGGTACACATTGTTGTAAGGAAAGGTGTAATGGGGGGGGGGCGGCCGGTCGGTTTGTTGATTGTGATTATAGTAAGTGGATGCCTGCGGCATCATCTGATTTGCCACGTCAGGATACACCTTTGGCTCATGACAGGCGGCGCTCCGATTCCATGCTTGTGGGAGACCTGTGTCTTTCATTCCTGCCATTGTTTGTGTGCTGTGAGAGGGGGCAGTATTGTGATGTTGGGTGCACCCCTGTGTAGGACATGTGTGGGTGTTGGTGGCTTAGCTGAGCAATGGTGGTTGTCGGGAGGGTGGGATATTCCGTTTTCTGAGTGGACCTCCCAGTCTGGTTATGACAGTGTGGATTGTCTCATGTGGCGGAGAGGATGCACTGGGTGTTGTTCCATGCTGGTGCTTACATATTGTCTGTGTGCGTGTTACAGGCGGAGAGTAGTGCGTGATAAGAGTGTGTGGCTGACGTGTGGTTGTGATTGTGAGCAGAGTCTTTCAGCATGTATACGGACAGTTGTATATATTATCTGTATTCTGATGGGTCCATCTATTACTAATCAGCGCCGTGTATACGTTTAATCCGGTTCCAGTCGAAACTGTTGTATCTCTGTACATTAGTGCCACGGCGAGCGCGCTATGTAGCTACTCGTCTCGGCAGCTTCCACCGGTGTGTGGCAAATGATTATAAGCAATGAGTCGAGTCGTCAATACCGATAGTGTGACGTCACATGTCTGGGGTGGGGGACGCTGCGCCCTTCCGGTGGGTCATGGCCTAGAAAGACGCT
>NC_060121.1:589915417-589925417 GCF_021461395.2 Schistocerca americana
TGGGCTATACTAATCAGTTTATTTAAGACTGCTAATGCTTTTGAAGCAACATGATTAATATGTGGCACATAACTCCATGCCTCATCTATGAGGACGCCCAAATATTTCGCAACTCGTGTACGCGCCACTACTTTATTGTCTAATCTTATGATGGGGTCACGGGCCAATTTGCCCTTAAGGAGAATGTATTGAGATTTGTGAGGTGCAATTTCTAACTTAGAAGATTTATACCATTGTGTTAAGATCTCGAAAACATGGCCTGCATTTGTCTCTATTTCGGTACGACTGTCGCCCCCGATAAGGACGAGGAGATCATCTGCATATGCCACGACTCCTAGTGCTACATTGTTCTCCTCAAGAGTTCTCAGCAGAGGATCCATGTTTATATCCCAGAATAAAGGGCCGCACACAGAACCCTGTGGACAGCCCTTTGTTATGTTCTTGAACACCACAGCACCAGGAGCCGTGATTTTAGCAACCCTATTCCGGCAGTAGTCCCTCAAACAACCGTATAGCATTACCGGACACTCAATCTCCCGAAGACGAGAGAAAAGCGCCGGCCACCACAGGTTGTCGAAGGCGCCGGAGATATCCACCATGACTCCAAGAACATATTTCCTTGTAGATGAGCATACAATGCTTGCAACCTTATTTACGGCATCAGATGTTGATTTGCCTTTGCGGAAACCGTATTGCATGTCACTCATTCCACGAAGGATTCTGTGACTTGACAGCCTTGAGACCAGCAGCTTCTCAAGCGCCTTTCCCAGGACATCCAAGAGGCATATAGGCCTGTAGGACTTTGGTATTGTTGGATCTTTTTCTGGTGACTTCTTTATTATTATCACTTCCGCAGTCTTCCAGCGAGTTGGGAAGGACTGTGTTTCCAGACACCTGTTGTATATCTTTGCAAGGCCTGGGGCTATCTTGTGCACAATATTCTGCAGAACTTCCGCAGGTATTGCGTCTGGCCCTGGGGCCTTGCGTCTGGCAAAAGAGAGTATAGCTGTTTGTACCTCCTCAACCGAGAAGGGGTATACTTGTAGTTCATTATTGTACTCCGTCTGATCCTGGATCCTAATCTCCTGCTGCATCTCGTTGTCCGTTTCCGGTCGGTCGTCGGGGAGGAGCACATTAAGTAACTCCTCAGCCGTCTCCACCCAGTCTTTCGTCATACTGTCATTGTCTCCAAGTCTTACTGTCGAGAGATGCATTGGGGAATGTATCTTCTCTCTCACCATTTTATATGGGATACCCCATGGGTCTAGGGTAAGATGAGACTTTACAAAGTCCTCCCAACTTCGCTGGCGATGTTGCCTTAGGGTTTCTTTGAAAATCCATTTCCGTCTCCTGTACAAGGCAAGATGGTATTGCCTTTCGTCCCGGGTGAAAGACGCCTGATAGCTGCGCCGTGCCCTTCTCATAGACTGCCTGAGCCGAGTGAGCTCCGGAGTCCATGGAGAGGTCGTTTCGCGTATGAGACGTCTTCGCGTCGGTATCGCTGCGGCCACTGCCGCCTTTATAGAGACAATCAAGGCCTCAACAGCCTCTTCCACGTTAAACGGGCCATCTTCCAACTCTGGAGGATTGAACTCTGCCTCCAACAGGCCCCAATCGGCTCTCCCATAATCATATTGCGTTGTCCACCCCTCTGGCACGTGTTCCGCAAGTAGTGCGACTGAAAATTCAATTATGTTATGGTCACTTGTTGTGAGATTTTCTAGAACTTTCCAACTCTGAATATTATTTGCTACGTTAACTGAACTCAGCGTCACATCTATGTGAGATGCTGCCCCAGCTCGACTCCTATAGGTAGGAGGGTTGCCAGGGAGGTTTATTACATGTAATTGATGTTCCATTATGAAATCCTCGAGCGCAATTCCTCTTTGGTCCTGGGCTCCACTGTGCCAGAGAGGGGATTTTGCATTACTATCCATTGTAATAATGAGTGGTCTGCCAGCCAGGGCACGCAAAACAGTTGTCAAATGCCTCAGGTATATTTGTATTTGGTCTCTGTATTGACAGTAAACATTTATGAAGAACCAGTGTGTATTACAATAATTTATCTCGATTACAGTCACATGTGTATTACAAAACTGTGTTAGAACGGTAGTTTTGATTAACTTGTTTATTATAACAATGACTGACATTGGATTTTGACCGATCGAGATCACCTGAGCTGTTCCAGGGAGGCCCGGGACCCTGCCTGAGGCAGAGTACGGCTCTTGTATTAATAAGATGTCAGTATGCCTTTCTTCAGCCAATTTGCAGAGCTCCTGAATAACCAGTGAGCTCCGCATTGTATTTATCTGCAAACAATTTATTCTAGTCATGGGAATCTGGTGTAAAAGTGGCTTGCAGGCCAAGCCTGGGCAGGATCAAAAGCGATTCTGCCGTGCATTCTAACCATATCTTCGTAAACTTTATTTAAATCAAATTTCCTACCCCTCCGGATGTAAACTTTCGAAACCAGATCAGATAGTTTATCGTATTCTGTGGGAATGTTTAAAGCAACAAGTTCTATACAGTCTGCATCCTCCAGAGTTGGAAATGTAATTTTATTTCCACGGGGATGCCCAGCTCGGACCAGCTGCCTCAGTGCGGCGTTAAGAGTCTGTGAGTTTTCCAACCTAGACAACCGCAGAGTCTCCTCACATATTAGGTATGTATTTCCAGGCGGACAATTGTTAAAAGATCGTTTCTGTTCTTGAGTGTCTACCTCTACATCATCTACATTTACACTATCACCCAGAGTTATTTTATTTACAGATGTAACTACTTTGATCAAGTCTACAGTCTCATCTACTTCATCCGTTTTTACACCATCACCAAAGGTTAATTTATTTACAGACGTGGCTACTTTAATCAAGTCTGCAGTCTCTTTATCTGTTCCCTTTGCAGGACCATCAGACGCAGACGCCGACGGCTCCGCCCCATCTCGACGAGAAGCGGAACCCACCGCCATGGCCGCCGACGGTCCCAGTGACTCCGGAAGGCCGCCCCTGGAGGCCAGGAAGGACCCGACCTGACAGGAGAAGTCCTCCGTCTCGGGCTGCACTTCAGGCACCGGCACAGCATAGATCTCCCCCTCCCTCCGCGAGGAGCTGTCCCCACCCGGGGAGGTGAGACCCGCCAGCCCAGTCGCCTCCACCACCATCGAACCGGGAAGACTCCCCCGGCAGGCCGGGGAACCTCCGACCTGGCACGAGAAGTCCGCTATCTCCGGTTGTACAGTTGGCACTGGAACAGAATAAACATTAGCTATTTCCTCCTCTTGCTCACCATCCAAAGAGGACAGTGACTCTTGTAATTTCCTCCACCTTCCCGCATCTCTCAATGTTTTACTTGGCGACTTTCTTCGAGTGACCTTATAGCGTGTCGCCATAGTCGGTCCTCTGGATTAGTCGCTGGAGAAGTAACTTGTAAGTCAAACACTCCTTACCAGGAGTGTTACATGTTCGCTTTCGATATCTGCATGGGATACACAGTGGAGTATCTTTTGTGCAATTCTTTTTGTCATGGGTGTCACACCCGCAGTTTCCACACACGGGCTTCAAAAAGTTACAATATTTAGCAACATGGCCGTAGTCTTGGCACTTAGAGCACTTTGCTAAGGCCGTATAATCTTTCACTGAAATTGCATTATAACCAATATATAGCCTATTTGTCACTATTATCTGCTTTCTCAGTGCAGGTGCAACCTCAATTGCGTAGTGTACCGTATTTCGGTCACGAGGACCTGCTTTAAATCGTATTTTTAACTGCTCGTTAAACTCCTCACGAGTCATTTTTTCCTCAAAATTCTGTGCGTATAAACAATCCGTTACATCGTCCTGAGACATGTACGACGGTACGTCGTACATCATCATTAGGGGGCGACGTTTGCGTGGTTTCTCACATATAAATGACTCTCTTAGCTTCTGGTTGTTCATTATTTTGTCGCTATCCTCAGTTGAGGCCACTTCTACAATTAGTACATTTTTTGTTGTTCTTATATTGTTAATTTTAATCTTGTCTACACGCGGGTTTATGCTCTGTTCGAATTTTTCTTTGGCCTTTTTAACATCCTCACCCTTTTTTGGTTTTATAAAAAGAGTTGGGACTGATTTTTCTACATTTTGTTTTATAGTCTCCTGGACTGTTCTTTTAATTGCCGGTGCTGCCGCTAACGCAGCTGCATAAGTCTTTTGTGGTCTCTGTTGCTCTTTGCGCAGGCGTTCATTTTCCGCCTTTACCTCTGCGTACTGACCCTCTAGTTTGGCATGAGCCAGGGCCCAGTTCGCAATGTCTTCTTTAATCACCCTGATTTGATCAGCAGTGATCTTTCCATGCTTAACACTTCGGTCAAGCAACCTTAAAAAGCGTGCATGTCTTTCAATCACAGTCTGTTCTGCATTCACATCGATAGGAGCTTCCTGCTCCGAAAGCGCCATTTCACCCTCTGTTTGCTCAGCCATGTTTAGAGAGTGAAAAAAGAAAATGGGGCCCGTCTGTTTCCCCCGACCGGCACCTCTGGCATGGGGGGGGCTATTGTGCAGCTCGCTCACCAGTCCCGCCCCTTGACCAAGAGCATTTTGAGCTGCTGGGTTTAGCGAGCCGTTTCCAGCTCACTAGTCCCCTTCCACGACCGCATCACTGAAGATTTCACCCGTCCCTCCCCGGCAAATGCCCACCGCATTCCGGAGAGGCGGATTCACCTCTCGGCCTTCGCCCCCTACTAGGCCGAGTTTCCACCTTACGGCCAGGGACCCAGTCCTACCCAGGTGCTGGGTCGGTCCCCCAGACGTTCGGGGGTCTGGCCCCATCTAACCTAGCCAGGGACATGTCACCACGCCCTGGCTTGGCGGAACATGTCCGGGACTTCCCGTTCACGGCGATGAGCCTTTGCCGGCTCAGGCCGCGATCCCTCCCCAGCAAATGCGGCCGTGGGAAGACAGGGCACTGGTGTTGTTGTGCCCTGTACAGGGACAGGTGTTGTGTCCCTTCAGACGCAGCTTCCCCTGCGCCACGCACCCTTTGCTTTCGCTTTGGGTTGGGGGACATTTAACGTCGTCCAGGACGTGAGGAACTGCAGCAGCCAGACCGCAGGGTTCCGGGATCGTCGTGAGACTTACCCTCATACCCTCGCCCAGCTACCGCGCTCAACTCAGGAGAGACCGGTGTCGTGTCTCTCGTAACGCAGCTCCCCCTGCGCCATGCACCCTTTGCTTTCGCTTGGGTTGGGGGCATTTAACGTCCTGCCAGGACGGGAGTTTTACGTCCTGCCTTGACACACGACAACCCACACCTATCGACGCAGCCCGGAAGGTGTTAAAGGAGTCAGTCCGGGTCTTATCCGTGGAGTTTTACATCAACGAGACGGTGCGGCACTCAAACCCGAGTTACGTTCCCCGGAGGGTCTCCACACGTACTGGGGGATCATGACCGACCATGTCTCACCCACCGCTTTTGTTAATTCACGGTGGGCCAGTGCGGACCAGTGTGGGTTGCACCCAGTTAAGGGCTAGCCTTTTTAACGTCATGCATGGACGGCCCTTCCCGTGTTAGCTTCACCCCATCCAGGGGGGTACTGAGCCCCAGGGCCACGACAAGGCCACGGGATAGGACATTACGGTCCCCGCCCCACTCAGGTTCCTCTGAGCCCTGCAGAAGGCAAAATTTCAGGGACAGCGGGAATCTCGTTAATCCATTCATGCGCGTCACTAATTAGATGACGAGGCATTTGGCTATCAACAGCCGTCTTTATTCAAAATAATTTGAATAACACAAAATATATACATATATAGTACGTGGCAGGTGTTTGACGCCATGTCCGCCACCGAGGTGGGGACTTACAGGGCGGTACCACAAGATACAGGTATAGAACTAACATACACATATACATATATATCAGTGCGGAAGAACAACAACAAAAGACACAAAATAAAGACACAAAGAAGGAAGAACAAAGACGGTTTATTCCTCCTGTGGATAGGCCCCAGGAGTCAAGGCGAAGAAAAAATAACCAGCAGCCTAGCCGACGCCGACACGCTGCTTCGGGCTAGGAGCCGTCATACGCTCGAAAATCTTGTAACTTTTGCAGCAGCTCTGTAGTGTTCTTGTGCTCAGCACCGCCAGTTCTCGGGGTCGGAAGCCTAAGGCGGCGAGATCCCTCGCCGACGCTGGAGACCATACACCCCTCCAGTTCAACGTCGCGGTGGACACAATCACCTCCTCAACGTCACGGTGCAGGTTGGAGATGGCACGCCGGATGGACGGCGTGTCGTAGTAGGCCGCCTTCTGGGAGTGACACCAGTCGAGCCGGAGGTGGTCTCCGACTATCTGGGCGTCGACCACGCGGGCGATGCCGTCTTTGACCGCCACCACGTCAGGCTTGCGGATGCCCTCAGGTGTTCGGAGGTGGGGCTCCACAGAGACATTGAAGCCCCTCTGCGCGAGTCCACGGGCGACATAACGCACTACAGCGTCATGGCGCTTGACCCGGGACCCGTGCGTCCTAAAGCAAGCCTGAAGTACGTGGTTGGCGGTCTCCACGGCCTGGCACCCCGCGCGGCATCTGGTGTCCGCCTCCCGCCCGCGACTGCGCCGTGCCTTCGTAGGGAAGGCGTTGATGCGGGCGCGGAGGGCGTCGATGTATTCACGCCCAGATAGCAGGCGACTGGTGTCGGCGACCCACTGATGTTGGCCACTGACGGCGGCAGAAGATGACAGTGCCGCACCGTCAATGGCGATGTGTAGGCGCGCCGCCCACATTTCCCCAACCTGCGTTGACGATTTGAGGAGGTGGCCCTCCCACATTAGGTGGCGCTCCAGCACCTCGATCTCACGCTGCACCTCATCCATGCCTGCACCGTCGCAGGCTGGCCCTATCTTCTTCAGCGTCAGGAGACGGGACCGACGGAGGGTCGGACCCATCCATCGGCAAGATGGAATGCCGAGGCCCCCCTGGGCAACAGGAGCGTGGAAGTATCCCAGGGGGGTGTCCGCCGGAAGGCGGAACCATCTCCTGACGGCGGCCCGGATGGTAACGTCGGCCGACTTCAATGCACCCACCCGGGTGCGGCTGAGGGCCAGCCCGTGGTACAGGCCAGGGAGAAGTACGTTGGTGAGAGCGTGGAGGCGCTGTTGCGGCTTCAGCGGAGCTCGGGAGATGACGTCAAGCTGCTCCACCAGGTGGCTACGTGGATTGAAGACACAGCGACCCGCCGTGGAAAATTGCAGCCCCAGGTACCGGAAGGTTTCACCCACACGCAGGGCAGGCATGGTGGTATTGCCTGCTGTGAAGGTGACATTGCTGTCCACCTTCACCTTCTTCTCGCGCCCTGACGCGACTAAGGCGAGGGTGAAACACTTCCGGGCGTTGATCTGCAGCCCCAGGTGGGCGAGGGCTGCGGTAGCTGCGTCGATGAGGGACTGCAAGCCCCTCGGGGTCGCTGCAAACAGCAAGACGTCATCTGCAAAGGCCGCAGCGTTGACTCTGCGACCGAGGATCCGAGCTCCGATGTGGGAGGGCAGTTGGCCTAAAACGTAGTCCACCGCAAAGTTGAACAGGAGGGGGGAGAGGGGATCGCCCTGGCGAACGCCCCGTGCTGGCTGCACAGACACGCCCACGCCGGCGCCGTCCGCTATCACTGTCGTGCTGCCCTCGTAGCACCGCTCGACATACTCGACAAAGCAATCCGGCAGGCCATGCGCCTTCAGCACGGGGCGAAGGGCAGCATGATCTACCGAATCGAATGCCTTAGATACGTCGATCGATGCCACAAAGACAGAGCGGCAGGAGCGAACTGCGTCGGTGAGAGCAGTGTCCAAGATGAAGGTATTTTCCAACATCCCATCCCGAGGGATGAATGCCCGCTGACGTTCGTCCACAGCACATGCGCGCATCAGGCGTGACGCGAGAACCTTGTGAAAGGTCCGCGCCAACACCGAGCAGACCGTAATGGGGCGAAAGTCAGCGGGGGATGTTGGTGCAGCCGTTTTCGGGAGAAGGGACGTCCGCGCGCGAAGCAGGCGTTCCGGAAGGGCGCGGGCCAGAAGGAAGAGATTCATCACTTTCACCAGGACTTCGTGCGGCAGGCGCCGCAACTCCGCTGGGGTAAGGCCGTCCGGCCCGGCTGCTGATCCCCTGGGCGGCAACGCGGCGGCGACCTCCTCATGTGTGACCGGCCCCCATATGCACTCGAGAGCGACAGGCTCTGAGTGCGGGAGGAGGCGGTCACGAATGAAGCCCGCGGTGGAGATGGGCTTCTTGGTGAAGAGGTCCGCCCAGAAGTCCAGCAGACCAGGGATGGCAGGTGGCGGCTGGAGCAGGGTGCCATCCAAGAGGCCGCGCACGCAACGTGCACGCGACCGTCGGAAGGCATCCTGCGTTCTGGCGTACTCCCAGCGGCGCCGCTTGCGCTTCTGCGTCGGCGGCGCGGCAGGCGGCCGCTTCGATGGTTGGCGCGGCCGCTGTGTCCTGGTGATCGATCTCTCCCCTCTGGACCCGACCGACGCAAGGGCATCCAGGAGCATGCCCAGGATGACATCGGGCGGCGTGCCCCGCCCCAGACCTATGACACGATCCAGGGCAGAGAAACGCTGGGCGGAAGCGGGTAGCCCCGCCAGATGCTCCCAGATGGCGGCGTCAGTCGGCCCCTCCGGCGGCGGCCCGGTGGTGTCGGCCGCGAAGTCCTCGGCTGCGTCGACAGGCGGCGCAGCGGCCTCGCCCGCGTCAGGCAGCGGGCTCGCTGCTCCCCGGCGGGACGCCGGCTCTTCCCCCCGACCGATCTCAAGCGCCTCCATGAATTGGCGGACAAGCTGCTTGTGGGCAGCTTGCCGCCGTCGGCACTTGATTGCCTCGAGCGTTCGGTCGGGGAACATCCTGATGAGTTCTTGATTGACGAAGAAGAACCGGGCGTCCCTCTCAAGGAACAGTTCGGCCTCCGCCTTGGCGAGCGACAGGACTTCTTCCTCCGTCCACCTCGCGCGATGCCTCTCCGTGACGATCTCCGCGTTGGCGGCCGCAAGATGTTGGCGGCGGCGATGGACCCCGAGACCGTTCTTGGTTGTAAAGCTGCGGTGGCACTCACTACAGGTATACATAGCTGCAAAAGTTACAAGATTTTCGGCACGGCCGGTTGGCCGGCTAGGTGCTGGGGGAGTTGGGGTGGCACCTTCAGCGGAAGGGCCACCACTTATTCTCTGCTTACTGCCCCCAACTAAAAAAGGGATAGTGCGAGGGGGGGCTGGTCATAGTTACTCCCGCCGTTTACCCGCGCTTGCTTGAATTTCTTCACGTTGACATTCAGAGCACTGGGCAGAAATCACATTGCGTCAACACCCGCTAGGGCCATCGCAATGCTTTGTTTTAATTAGACAGTCGGATTCCCCCAGTCCGTGCCAGTTCTGAGTTGATCGTTGAATGGCGGCCGAAGAGAATCCGCGCACCCGCGCGCCCCCGGAGGAGCACGCTAAGGCGGACGCGGCCTCGCAGCAAGGAAGATCCGTGGGAGGCCAAGGCACGGGACCGAGCTCGGATCCTGCACGCAGGTTGAAGCACCGGGGCGCGAACGCCGCGCAGGCGCGCGCATCCTGCACCGCCGGCCAGCACGAGGCCAACCAACGGCGAGAGCAGACCACGCCCGCGCTAAACGCCCGCACGTACCGGCACCCCTACGGCACTCACCTCGCCCAGGCCCGGCACGTTAGCGCTGACCCACTTCCCGACCAAGCCCGACACGCCCCGATCCTCAGAGCCAATCCTTATCCCGAAGTTACGGATCCAATTTGCCGACTTCCCTTACCTACATTATTCTATCGACTAGAGGCTCTTCACCTTGGAGACCTGCTGCGGATATGGGTACGAACCGGCGCGACACCTCCACGTGGCCCTCTCCCGGATTTTCAAGGTCCGAGGGGAAGATCGGGACACCGCCGCAACTGCGGTGCTCTTCGCGTTCCAAACCCTATCTCCCTGCTAGAGGATTCCAGGGAACTCGAACGCTCATGCAGAAAA
>NC_060121.1:589930417-589932917 GCF_021461395.2 Schistocerca americana
GCTGTCGTGGCATTGCCGGCGGGAGACAACACGCGCCACCTACGGTGACCGGCAGCTCCAACGCCAGCGCCACAGAAGGACAAAAGCCCCACTTGGGTGCCGAAGCGAACTCTCCCAGCACAGCGCACGCGCCAACACGTCCGCACAGCTGCGATACAAACCACCTGCGAGAACCGCAGAGGCGACCGAGCAGCAGACGGCGTCGCGGCGCCGAGCGCCGGGCGGCGGCGCATCCTCAGCGCACACAGTCCTCAATCGGACCAGCACACTGCAGATGTCCACCGCGCTTCGCACCGGGCCCGCGAGGACCTACTTTGGCCGCACGGCGCCGCGTGCAGGGTGCGCCGGCGCGCAGCTGCGCCGCCTGCCGCCTCCGTCGGCCGGCGCGCCTGCCACTGGCCGCCCCCACCAGCCGGCTGTAGCGCGTGCGCCCACGCACCGCGCGGCCAGCACGCCGGGAGGCCCCCCCTCACCGGCCGGGGACGGTCCCACCCAGCCACCGCCGCGTATCGCTTCACACCCAGATGCCATTCACGTTCGTGGGCATGGTGGGTATCGCTGGAACAACCGGTTGGTAGCTCAACCGATCGTCGCCATCACTGATTCACCTCTAGCGAGAACAACCGCACCACAACGGTTTACCAGTTGTTCATTTGCGTAACGTCACCAGCAAACGTAGGCGTCCATCGCCATTTGCAAATTCAACGATTGTTGCATGCCTGTGTCAGGTGTCACGACACACTATGTCTGCCCACATACACGCAACAACATGTGCACGCTTCGCGAACACGTGGAAGGTGGCCCCCGTACGTATGCGATGTCCATTGCGCGAACGACTGTCAACCGGCCTCTGTCGCATGTCGCAGATGTGGAACGCAGTGCACCATGCTATCACGGTGTGTGAGAAGAGACGACTACGTCTGACAACACGCGCCACTACATCAACAGACGGCTCATGCTGATCGCCATCCAGGGCATACCACACTGCAATCCAGCTCTTATAGGGAGACGACACGTAGCTGAGTGCACAACATTTGGACCGCATGGTTCGCCGTTGTTGGCGCAGTCGTTGTACGGTCACATGTACCACGATGTATCATTCAGTACATGAGGACCAATGTGCAGTACAGTGTGTGATTTGGACGTACAACATCAGCGGACAGTTGACACAGGCCGTACCACAGCGTAGGCTACGTGCTTCGCCATGCGAATGCCAATGAACAACTGCAAATGCCAATGAACAACTGCAAAGGGCATTGAGCATGTACGTCCTGCTGCCATCCACATTACAGTGTATAGCTGCAAGGTGTTTAACATGAAGCGATACACTGGGGACCGGGCAGTGCGAGTAGCAAACTATATTGCGGGGGTTGCAGTTAGGCAACACTACACTAATTTAACGCGTCGTATGACAATTACAGAGCAGGTTAAGGCCCAACGTGTGTTGGGTTAAGGCCCAACGTGTGTTGGGTTAAGGCCCAACGTGTGTTGGGTTAAGGCCCAACGTGTGTTGGGTTAAGGCCCAACGTGTGTTGGGTTAAGGCCCAACGTGTGTTGGGTTAAGGCCCAACGTGTGTTGGGTTAAGGCCCAACGTGTGTTGGGTTAAGGCCCAACGTGTGTTGGGTTAAGGCCCAACGTGTGTTGGGTTAAGGCCCAACGTGTGTTGGGTTACAGCGCAATATGGGTTACGTTAAGGGGCAATATAGGTTAGGTTAAGGTACGATATAGGTTAGGTTAAGGTACGATATAGGTTAGGTTAAGGTACGATATAGGTTAGGTTAAGGTACGATATAGGTTAGGTTAAGGTACGATATAGGTTAGGTTAAGGTACGATATAGGTTAGGTTAAGGTACGATATAGGTTAGGTTAAGGTACGATATAGGTTAGGTTAAGGCGCAACGTGGGTTAGGTTACGGCGCAACATAGGTTAGGTTACGGCGCAACATAGGTTAGGTTACGGCGCAACATAGGTTAGGTTAAGGCGCAACATAGGTTAGGTTAAGGCGCAACATAGGTTAGGTTAAGGCGCAACATAGGTTAGGTTAAGGCGCAACATAGGTTAGGTTAAGGCGCAACATAGGTTAGGTTAAGGCGCAACATAGGTTAGGTTAAGGCGCAACATAGGTTAGGTTAAGGCGCAACATAGGTTAGGTTAAGGCGCAACATAGGTTAGGTTAAGGCGCAACATAGGTTAGGTTAAGGCGCAACATAGGTTAGGTTAAGGCGCAACATAGGTTAGGTTAAGGCGCAACATAGGTTAGGTTAAGGCGCAACATAGGTTAGGTTAAGGCGCAACATAGGTTAGGTTAAGGCGCAACATAGGTTAGGTTAAGGCGCAACATAGGTTAGGTTAAGGCGCAACATAGGTTAGGTTAAGGCGCAACATAGGTTAGGTTAAGGCGCAACATAGGTTAGGTTAAGGCGCAACATAGGTTAGGTTAAGGCGCAACATAGGTTAGGTTAAGGCGCAATATAGGTTAGGTTAAGGCGCAATATAGG
>NC_060121.1:589940417-589945417 GCF_021461395.2 Schistocerca americana
TGTCCCTCTAAGAAGAAAAGTAATCGCTGACAGCACGAAGGATGTCACGCGACTAGTTAGCAGGCTAGAGTCTCGTTCGTTATCGGAATTAACCAGACAAATCGCTCCACCAACTAAGAACGGCCATGCACCACCACCCACCGAATCAAGAAAGAGCTATCAATCTGTCAATCCTTCCGGTGTCCGGGCCTGGTGAGGTTTCCCGTGTTGAGTCAAATTAAGCCGCAGGCTCCACTCCTGGTGGTGCCCTTCCGTCAATTCCTTTAAGTTTCAGCTTTGCAACCATACTTCCCCCGGAACCCAAAAGCTTTGGTTTCCCGGAGGCTGCCCGCCGAGTCATCGGAGGAACTGCGGCGGATCGCTGGCTGGCATCGTTTATGGTTAGAACTAGGGCGGTATCTGATCGCCTTCGAACCTCTAACTTTCGTTCTTGATTAATGAAAACATACTTGGCAAATGCTTTCGCTTCTGTTCGTCTTGCGACGATCCAAGAATTTCACCTCTAACGTCGCAATACGAATGCCCCCGCCTGTCCCTATTAATCATTACCTCGGGTTCCGAAAACCAACAAAATAGAACCGAGGTCCTATTCCATTATTCCATGCACACAGTATTCAGGCGGGCTTGCCTGCTTTAAGCACTCTAATTTGTTCAAAGTAAACGTGCCGGCCCACCGAGACACTCACTCAAGAGCACCCTGGTAGGATTGCAACGGGGTCCGCCTCGGGACGCACGAGCACGCACGAGGCGCGTCGCACGCCTTCAGCTCGCCCCACCGGCAGGACGTCCCACGATACATGCCAGTTAAACACCGACGGGCGGTGAACCAACAGCGTGGGACACAAATCCAACTACGAGCTTTTTAACCGCAACAACTTTAATATACGCTATTGGAGCTGGAATTACCGCGGCTGCTGGCACCAGACTTGCCCTCCAATAGATACTCGTTAAAGGATTTAAAGTGTATTCATTCCGATTACGGGGCCTCGGATGAGTCCCGTATCGTTATTTTTCGTCACTACCTCCCCGTGCCGGGAGTGGGTAATTTGCGCGCCTGCTGCCTTCCTTGGATGTGGTAGCCGTTTCTCAGGCTCCCTCTCCGGAATCGAACCCTGATTCCCCGTTACCCGTTACAACCATGGTAGGCGCAGAACCTACCATCGACAGTTGATAAGGCAGACATTTGAAAGATGCGTCGCCGGTACGAGGACCGTGCGATCAGCCCAAAGTTATTCAGAGTCACCAAGGCAAACGGACCGGACGAGCCGACCGATTGGTTTTGATCTAATAAAAGCGTCCCTTCCATCTCTGGTCGGGACTCTGTTTGCATGTATTAGCTCTAGAATTACCACAGTTATCCAAGTAACGTGGGTACGATCTAAGGAACCATAACTGATTTAATGAGCCATTCGCGGTTTCACCTTAATGCGGCTTGTACTGAGACATGCATGGCTTAATCTTTGAGACAAGCATATGACTACTGGCAGGATCAACCAGGGAGCTGCGTCAACTAGAGCTGAGCAGCCGGCCGCCCGGGAGTGTGTCCCGGGGGCCCGCGCGAACACGCAAGCGTCCGCTCAATTATTCTGCAAACAGGAGGAGGCTGAGCTCCCCTGCACCATACACCTCGAAACCCTCTCAGGTCCCGGCGGCGCGCAGCGCCGTCCTAAGTACTTGGTCGGGTTCGAGAGAGGCGCAATCGCCCGGAGTTTGGCGAGTAGACGCTTTAGGTGCGACCACCCGTGCTCCCAACTGAGCTTGCCGCTGCCGACAGAGGCCCGGGAGCGTGCTGTCGTGGCATTGCCGGCGGGAGACAACACGCGCCACCTACGGTGACCGGCAGCTCCAACGCCAGCGCCACAGAAGGACAAAAGCCCCACTTGGGTGCCGAAGCGAACTCTCCCAGCACAGCGCACGCGCCAACACGTCCGCACAGCTGCGATACAAACCACCTGCGAGAACCGCAGAGGCGACCGAGCAGCAGACGGCGTCGCGGCGCCGAGCGCCGGGCGGCGGCGCATCCTCAGCGCACACAGTCCTCAATCGGACCAGCACACTGCAGATGTCCACCGCGCTTCGCACCGGGCCCGCGAGGACCTACTTTGGCCGCACGGCGCCGCGTGCAGGGTGCGCCGGCGCGCAGCTGCGCCGCCTGCCGCCT
Organism: Schistocerca americana; assembly: GCF_021461395.2. Lineage (NCBI taxonomy): Eukaryota > Metazoa > Arthropoda > Insecta > Orthoptera > Acrididae > Schistocerca > Schistocerca americana. The sequence continues at coordinate 589,942,579 of NC_060121.1, forward strand.
CCGTCGGCCGGCGCGCCTGCCACTGGCCGCCCCCACCAGCCGGCTGTAGCGCGTGCGCCCACGCACCGCGCGGCCAGCACGCCGGGAGGCCCCCCCTCACCGGCCGGGGACGGTCCCACCCAGCCACCGCCGCGTATCGCTTCACACCCAGATGCCATTCACGTTCGTGGGCATGGTGGGTATCGCTGGAACAACCGGTTGGTAGCTCAACCGATCGTCGCCATCACTGATTCACCTCTAGCGAGAACAACCGCACCACAACGGTTTACCAGTTGTTCATTTGCGTAACGTCACCAGCAAACGTAGGCGTCCATCGCCATTTGCAAATTCAACGATTGTTGCATGCCTGTGTCAGGTGTCACGACACACTATGTCTGCCCACATACACGCAACAACATGTGCACGCTTCGCGAACACGTGGAAGGTGGCCCCCGTACGTATGCGATGTCCATTGCGCGAACGACTGTCAACCGGCCTCTGTCGCATGTCGCAGATGTGGAACGCAGTGCACCATGCTATCACGGTGTGTGAGAAGAGACGACTACGTCTGACAACACGCGCCACTACATCAACAGACGGCTCATGCTGATCGCCATCCAGGGCATACCACACTGCAATCCAGCTCTTATAGGGAGACGACACGTAGCTGAGTGCACAACATTTGGACCGCATGGTTCGCCGTTGTTGGCGCAGTCGTTGTACGGTCACATGTACCACGATGTATCATTCAGTACATGAGGACCAATGTGCAGTACAGTGTGTGATTTGGACGTACAACATCAGCGGACAGTTGACACAGGCCGTACCACAGCGTAGGCTACGTGCTTCGCCATGCGAATGCCAATGAACAACTGCAAATGCCAATGAACAACTGCAAAGGGCATTGAGCATGTACGTCCTGCTGCCATCCACATTACAGTGTATAGCTGCAAGGTGTTTAACATGAAGCGATACACTGGGGACCGGGCAGTGCGAGTAGCAAACTATATTGCGGGGGTTGCAGTTAGGCAACACTACACTAATTTAACGCGTCGTATGACAATTACAGAGCAGGTTAAGGCCCAACGTGTGTTGGGTTAAGGCCCAACGTGTGTTGGGTTAAGGCCCAACGTGTGTTGGGTTAAGGCCCAACGTGTGTTGGGTTAAGGCCCAACGTGTGTTGGGTTAAGGCCCAACGTGTGTTGGGTTAAGGCCCAACGTGTGTTGGGTTAAGGCCCAACGTGTGTTGGGTTAAGGCCCAACGTGTGTTGGGTTAAGGCCCAACGTGTGTTGGGTTAAGGCCCAACGTGTGTTGGGTTACAGCGCAATATGGGTTACGTTAAGGGGCAATATAGGTTAGGTTAAGGTACGATATAGGTTAGGTTAAGGTACGATATAGGTTAGGTTAAGGTACGATATAGGTTAGGTTAAGGTACGATATAGGTTAGGTTAAGGTACGATATAGGTTAGGTTAAGGTACGATATAGGTTAGGTTAAGGTACGATATAGGTTAGGTTAAGGTACGATATAGGTTAGGTTAAGGTACGATATAGGTTAGGTTAAGGCGCAACGTGGGTTAGGTTACGGCGCAACATAGGTTAGGTTACGGCGCAACATAGGTTAGGTTACGGCGCAACATAGGTTAGGTTAAGGCGCAACATAGGTTAGGTTAAGGCGCAACATAGGTTAGGTTAAGGCGCAACATAGGTTAGGTTAAGGCGCAACATAGGTTAGGTTAAGGCGCAACATAGGTTAGGTTAAGGCGCAACATAGGTTAGGTTAAGGCGCAACATAGGTTAGGTTAAGGCGCAACATAGGTTAGGTTAAGGCGCAACATAGGTTAGGTTAAGGCGCAACATAGGTTAGGTTAAGGCGCAACATAGGTTAGGTTAAGGCGCAACATAGGTTAGGTTAAGGCGCAACATAGGTTAGGTTAAGGCGCAACATAGGTTAGGTTAAGGCGCAACATAGGTTAGGTTAAGGCGCAACATAGGTTAGGTTAAGGCGCAACATAGGTTAGGTTAAGGCGCAACATAGGTTAGGTTAAGGCGCAACATAGGTTAGGTTAAGGCGCAATATAGGTTAGGTTAAGGCGCAATATAGGTTAGGTTAAGGCGCAATATAGGTTAGGTTAAGGCGCAATATAGGTTAGGTTAAGGCGCAATATAGGTTAGGTTAAGGTACCGTATAGGTTAGGTTAAGGTACAGTATAGTTTAGGTTAAGGTACACATTGTTGTAAGGAAAGGTGTAATGGGGGGGGGGGGCGGCCGGTCGGTTTGTTGATTGTGATTATAGTAAGTGGATGCCTGCGGCATCATCTGATTTGCCACGTCAGGATACACCTTTGGCTCATGACAGGCGGCGCTCCGATTCCATGCTTGTGGGAGACCTGTGTCTTTCATTCCTGCCATTGTTTGTGTGCTGTGAGAGGGGGCAGTATTGTGATGTTGGGTGCACCCCTGTGTAGGACATGTGTGGGTGTTGGTGGCTTAGCTGAGCAATGGTGGTTGTCGGGAGGGTGGGATATTCCGTTTTCTGAGTGGACCTCCCAGTCTGGTTATGACAGTGTGGATTGTCTCATGTGGCGGAGAGGATGCACTGGGTGTTGTTCCATGCTGGTGCTTACATATTGTCTGTGTGCGTGTTACAGGCGGAGAGTAGTGCGTGATAAGAGTGTGTGGCTGACGTGTGGTTGTGATTGTGAGCAGAGTCTTTCAGCATGTATACGGACAGTTGTATATATTATCTGTATTCTGATGGGTCCATCTATTACTAATCAGCGCCGTGTATACGTTTAATCCGGTTCCAGTCGAAACTGTTGTATCTCTGTACATTAGTGCCACGGCGAGCGCGCTATGT
>NC_060121.1:589952917-589957917 GCF_021461395.2 Schistocerca americana
CAACGGGGTCCGCCTCGGGACGCACGAGCACGCACGAGGCGCGTCGCACGCCTTCAGCTCGCCCCACCGGCAGGACGTCCCACGATACATGCCAGTTAAACACCGACGGGCGGTGAACCAACAGCGTGGGACACAAATCCAACTACGAGCTTTTTAACCGCAACAACTTTAATATACGCTATTGGAGCTGGAATTACCGCGGCTGCTGGCACCAGACTTGCCCTCCAATAGATACTCGTTAAAGGATTTAAAGTGTACTCATTCCGATTACGGGGCCTCGGATGAGTCCCGTATCGTTATTTTTCGTCACTACCTCCCCGTGCCGGGAGTGGGTAATTTGCGCGCCTGCTGCCTTCCTTGGATGTGGTAGCCGTTTCTCAGGCTCCCTCTCCGGAATCGAACCCTGATTCCCCGTTACCCGTTACAACCATGGTAGGCGCAGAACCTACCATCGACAGTTGATAAGGCAGACATTTGAAAGATGCGTCGCCGGTACGAGGACCGTGCGATCAGCCCAAAGTTATTCAGAGTCACCAAGGCAAACGGACCGGACGAGCCGACCGATTGGTTTTGATCTAATAAAAGCGTCCCTTCCATCTCTGGTCGGGACTCTGTTTGCATGTATTAGCTCTAGAATTACCACAGTTATCCAAGTAACGTGGGTACGATCTAAGGAACCATAACTGATTTAATGAGCCATTCGCGGTTTCACCTTAATGCGGCTTGTACTGAGACATGCATGGCTTAATCTTTGAGACAAGCATATGACTACTGGCAGGATCAACCAGGGAGCTGCGTCAACTAGAGCTGAGCAGCCGGCCGCCCGGGAGTGTGTCCCGGGGGCCCGCGCGAACACGCAAGCGTCCGCTCAATTATTCTGCAAACAGGAGGAGGCTGAGCTCCCCTGCACCATACACCTCGAAACCCTCTCAGGTCCCGGCGGCGCGCAGCGCCGTCCTAAGTACTTGGTCGGGTTCGAGAGAGGCGCAATCGCCCGGAGTTTGGCGAGTAGACGCTTTAGGTGCGACCACCCGTGCTCCCAACTGAGCTTGCCGCTGCCGACAGAGGCCCGGGAGCGTGCTGTCGTGGCATTGCCGGCGGGAGACAACACGCGCCACCTACGGTGACCGGCAGCTCCAACGCCAGCGCCACAGAAGGACAAAAGCCCCACTTGGGTGCCGAAGCGAACTCTCCCAGCACAGCGCACGCGCCAACACGTCCGCACAGCTGCGATACAAACCACCTGCGAGAACCGCAGAGGCGACCGAGCAGCAGACGGCGTCGCGGCGCCGAGCGCCGGGCGGCGGCGCATCCTCAGCGCACACAGTCCTCAATCGGACCAGCACACTGCAGATGTCCACCGCGCTTCGCACCGGGCCCGCGAGGACCTACTTTGGCCGCACGGCGCCGCGTGCAGGGTGCGCCGGCGCGCAGCTGCGCCGCCTGCCGCCTCCGTCGGCCGGCGCGCCTGCCACTGGCCGCCCCCACCAGCCGGCTGTAGCGCGTGCGCCCACGCACCGCGCGGCCAGCACGCCGGGAGACCCCCCTCACCGGCCGGGGACGGTCCCACCCAGCCACCGCCGCGTATCGCTTCACACCCAGATGCCATTCACGTTCGTGGGCATGGTGGGTATCGCTGGAACAACCGGTTGGTAGCTCAACCGATCGTCGCCATCACTGATTCACCTCTAGCGAGAACAACCGCACCACAACGGTTTACCAGTTGTTCATTTGCGTAACGTCACCAGCAAACGTAGGCGTCCATCGCCATTTGCAAATTCAACGATTGTTGCATGCCTGTGTCAGGTGTCACGACACACTATGTCTGCCCACATACACGCAACAACATGTGCACGCTTCGCGAACACGTGGAAGGTGGCCCCCGTACGTATGCGATGTCCATTGCGCGAACGACTGTCAACCGGCCTCTGTCGCATGTCGCAGATGTGGAACGCAGTGCACCATGCTATCACGGTGTGTGAGAAGAGACGACTACGTCTGACAACACGCGCCACTACATCAACAGACGGCTCATGCTGATCGCCATCCAGGGCATACCACACTGCAATCCAGCTCTTATAGGGAGACGACACGTAGCTGAGTGCACAACATTTGGACCGCATGGTTCGCCGTTGTTGGCGCAGTCGTTGTACGGTCACATGTACCACGATGTATCATTCAGTACATGAGGACCAATGTGCAGTACAGTGTGTGATTTGGACGTACAACATCAGCGGACAGTTGACACAGGCCGTACCACAGCGTAGGCTACGTGCTTCGCCATGCGAATGCCAATGAACAACTGCAAATGCCAATGAACAACTGCAAAGGGCATTGAGCATGTACGTCCTGCTGCCATCCACATTACAGTGTATAGCTGCAAGGTGTTTAACATGAAGCGATACACTGGGGACCGGGCAGTGCGAGTAGCAAACTATATTGCGGGGGTTGCAGTTAGGCAACACTACACTAATTTAACGCGTCGTATGACAATTACAGAGCAGGTTAAGGCCCAACGTGTGTTGGGTTAAGGCCCAACGTGTGTTGGGTTAAGGCCCAACGTGTGTTGGGTTAAGGCCCAACGTGTGTTGGGTTAAGGCCCAACGTGTGTTGGGTTAAGGCCCAACGTGTGTTGGGTTAAGGCCCAACGTGTGTTGGGTTAAGGCCCAACGTGTGTTGGGTTAAGGCCCAACGTGTGTTGGGTTAAGGCCCAACGTGTGTTGGGTTACAGCGCAATATGGGTTACGTTAAGGGGCAATATAGGTTAGGTTAAGGTACGATATAGGTTAGGTTAAGGTACGATATAGGTTAGGTTAAGGTACGATATAGGTTAGGTTAAGGTACGATATAGGTTAGGTTAAGGTACGATATAGGTTAGGTTAAGGTACGATATAGGTTAGGTTAAGGTACGATATAGGTTAGGTTAAGGTACGATATAGGTTAGGTTAAGGCGCAACGTGGGTTAGGTTACGGCGCAACATAGGTTAGGTTACGGCGCAACATAGGTTAGGTTACGGCGCAACATAGGTTAGGTTAAGGCGCAACATAGGTTAGGTTAAGGCGCAACATAGGTTAGGTTAAGGCGCAACATAGGTTAGGTTAAGGCGCAACATAGGTTAGGTTAAGGCGCAACATAGGTTAGGTTAAGGCGCAACATAGGTTAGGTTAAGGCGCAACATAGGTTAGGTTAAGGCGCAACATAGGTTAGGTTAAGGCGCAACATAGGTTAGGTTAAGGCGCAACATAGGTTAGGTTAAGGCGCAACATAGGTTAGGTTAAGGCGCAACATAGGTTAGGTTAAGGCGCAACATAGGTTAGGTTAAGGCGCAACATAGGTTAGGTTAAGGCGCAACATAGGTTAGGTTAAGGCGCAACATAGGTTAGGTTAAGGCGCAACATAGGTTAGGTTAAGGCGCAACATAGGTTAGGTTAAGGCGCAATATAGGTTAGGTTAAGGCGCAATATAGGTTAGGTTAAGGCGCAATATAGGTTAGGTTAAGGCGCAATATAGGTTAGGTTAAGGTACCGTATAGGTTAGGTTAAGGTACAGTATAGTTTAGGTTAAGGTACACATTGTTGTAAGGAAAGGTGTAATGGGGGGGGGGGGGCGGCCGGTCGGTTTGTTGATTGTGATTATAGTAAGTGGATGCCTGCGGCATCATCTGATTTGCCACGTCAGGATACACCTTTGGCTCATGACAGGCGGCGCTCCGATTCCATGCTTGTGGGAGACCTGTGTCTTTCATTCCTGCCATTGTTTGTGTGCTGTGAGAGGGGGCAGTATTGTGATGTTGGGTGCACCCCTGTGTAGGACATGTGTGGGTGTTGGTGGCTTAGCTGAGCAATGGTGGTTGTCGGGAGGGTGGGATATTCCGTTTTCTGAGTGGACCTCCCAGTCTGGTTATGACAGTGTGGATTGTCTCATGTGGCGGAGAGGATGCACTGGGTGTTGTTCCATGCTGGTGCTTACATATTGTCTGTGTGCGTGTTACAGGCGGAGAGTAGTGCGTGATAAGAGTGTGTGGCTGACGTGTGGTTGTGATTGTGAGCAGAGTCTTTCAGCATGTATACGGACAGTTGTATATATTATCTGTATTCTGATGGGTCCATCTATTACTAATCAGCGCCGTGTATACGTTTAATCCGGTTCCAGTCGAAACTGTTGTATCTCTGTACATTAGTGCCACGGCGAGCGCGCTATGTAGCTACTCGTCTCGGCAGCTTCCACCGGTGTGTGGCAAATGATTATAAGCAATGAGTCGAGTCGTCAATACCGATAGTGTGACGTCACATGTCTGGGGTGGGGGACGCTGCGCCCTTCCGGTGGGTCATGGCCTAGAAAGACGCTCCCCACGCAGGGGGGCTTGGACTGTCATAAACTCTTCCGAGTAATATACTTGCCGTACGTTTTTGCGACTGCGAGTGCAACGCCCACCGGTACCGACATGGATGGAGCGCCTCCTAGCTGACCGCTCAGCATCGGCATTCGTACAGAGAGCAACGCGATCGCGTCTCTAGCTCGTAACTGGTACAGCTCGCAGCTCATGTATAGGGACAGCGGGAATGTCGCATATTGGACATAACTCTTCATGAAACGCAAGTTATAGGGGTGGATTGCACATTGCGACTGCGGGAAAAGTCCGCCGTTCATCCGCTGGAGTTGCGAGTTCGGCGGTTGGGGTGGGGCGCCGGTGGAGTGATTGCCGGTCGACGATTTCGTGCGGCAGAGGCGCTGGCGTTGGGGTGCTGTGGTCGACAGAGGACGCAGGCTTTGTGGGTGGGGTCGAAAGATGGGCACTGTGGGCCCATCGCTGTCTTAGTCGGCTTGGCGTCTCATAGATGGCGGTATCGTCGTTGCAGGACGTCATGCTGCGGGAGACCTACAGATGGCGGTATGTTTTGTGGTGCGCTCGACATGGCGGACGTAGTGCATGTGGTTTCGCCGTATTTTCATAGATGGCGATACTGTTTTGCCGGCATGGTTGGCGTAGTCCCGTCGG
>NC_060121.1:589962917-589965417 GCF_021461395.2 Schistocerca americana
AAGGGCGCGGGCCAGAAGGAAGAGATTCATCACTTTCACCAGGACTTCGTGCGGCAGGCGCCGCAACTCCGCTGGGGTAAGGCCGTCCGGCCCGGCTGCTGATCCCCTGGGCGGCAACGCGGCGGCGACCTCCTCATGTGTGACCGGCCCCCATATGCACTCGAGAGCGACAGGCTCTGAGTGCGGGAGGAGGCGGTCACGAATGAAGCCCGCGGTGGAGATGGGCTTCTTGGTGAAGAGGTCCGCCCAGAAGTCCAGCAGACCAGGGATGGCAGGTGGCGGCTGGAGCAGGGTGCCATCCAAGAGGCCGCGCACGCAACGCGCACGCGACCGTCGGAAGGCATCCTGCGTTCTCGCGTACTCCCAGCGGCGCCGCTTGCGCTTCTGCGTCGGCGGCGCGGCAGGCGGCCGCTTCGATGGTTGGCGCGGCCGCTGTGTCCTGGTGATCGATCTCTCCCCTCTGGACCCGACCGACGCAAGGGCATCCGGGAGCATGCCCAGGATGACATCGGGCGGCGTGCCCCGCCCCAGACCGATGACACGATCCAGGGCAGAGAAACGCTGGGCGGAAGCGGGTAGCCCCGCCAGATGCTCCCAGATGGCGGCGTCAGTCGGCCCCTCCGGCGGCGGCCCGGTGGTGTCGGCCGCGAAGTCCTCGGCTGCGTCGACGGGCGGCGCAGCGGCCTCGCCCGCGTCAGGCAGCGGGCTCGCTGCTCCCCGGCGGGACGCCGGCTCTTCCCCCCGACCGATCTCAAGCGCCTCCATGAATTGGCGGACAAGCTGCTTGTGGGCAGCTTGCCGCCGTCGGCACTTGATTGCCTCAAGCGTTCGGTCGGGGAACATCCTGATGAGCTCTTGATTTACGAAGAAGAACCGGGCGTCCCTCTCGAGGAACAGTTCGGCCTCTGCCTTGGCGAGCGACAGGACTTCTTCCTCCGTCCACCTCGCGCGATGCCTCTCCGTGACGATCTCCGCGTTGGCGGCCGCAAGGTGTTGGCGGCGGCGATGGACCCCGAGACCGTTTTTGGTGGTGAAGCTGCGGTGGCACTCACTACAGGCGTATACAGCTGCAAAAGTTACAAGATTTTCGGCACGGCCGGTTGGCCGGCTAGGTGCTGGGGGAGTTGGGGTGGCACCTTCAGCGGAAGGGCCACCACTTATTCTCTGGTTACTGCCCCCAACTAAAAAAGGGATAGTGCGAGGGGGGGCTGGTAACCCCCCCAAGCCCCTGGTGCGGTCTTCTACTCTGCTAAAATCAGCGGGCCCACGAGAAGGGGAGAAGACCGCAGGAGAGGAGAGGCTAAGAGGGCTAGGCCCATGTATTGCGCATCACTCTCCCTGTAACTATAACCCAAGGAAGGCACCTCGCAGCAGCAGCACGACTACATCAAGACCGCACTTCGAAAAGCCAAGTCCGGATGCAGCCACACCGCCGCCACTTGGCCACCTTAAGAGAGTCATAGTTACTCCCGCCGTTTACCCGCGCTTGCTTGAATTTCTTCACGTTGACATTCAGAGCACTGGGCAGAAATCACATTGCGTCAACACCCGCTAGGGCCATCGCAATGCTTTGTTTTAATTAGACAGTCGGATTCCCCCAGTCCGTGCCAGTTCTGAGTTGATCGTTGAATGGCGGCCGAAGAGAATCCGCGCACCCGCGCGCCCCCGGAGGAGCACGCTAAGGCGGACGCGGCCTCGCAGCAAGGAAGATCCGTGGGAGGCCAAGGCACGGGACCGAGCTCGGATCCTGCACGCAGGTTGAAGCACCGGGGCGCGAACGCCGCGCAGGCGCGCGCATCCTGCACCGCCGGCCAGCACGAGGCCAACCAACGGCGAGAGCAGACCACGCCCGCGCTAAACGCCCGCACGTACCGGCACCCCTACGGCACTCACCTCGCCCAGGCCCGGCACGTTAGCGCTGACCCACTTCCCGACCAAGCCCGACACGCCCCGATCCTCAGAGCCAATCCTTATCCCGAAGTTACGGATCCAATTTGCCGACTTCCCTTACCTACATTATTCTATCGACTAGAGGCTCTTCACCTTGGAGACCTGCTGCGGATATGGGTACGAACCGGCGCGACACCTCCACGTGGCCCTCTCCCGGATTTTCAAGGTCCGAGGGGAAGATCGGGACACCGCCGCAACTGCGGCGCTCTTCGCGTTCCAAACCCTATCTCCCTGCTAGAGGATTCCAGGGAACTCGAACGCTCATGCAGAAAAGAAAACTCTTCCCCGATCTCCCGACGGCGTCTCCGGGTCCTTTTGGGTTACCCCGACGAGCATCTCTAAAAGAGGGGCCCGACTTGTATCGGTTCCGCTGCCGGGTTCCGGAATAGGAACCGGATTCCCTTTCGCCCAACGGGGGCCAGCACAAAGTGCATCATGCTATGACGGCCCCCATCAACATCGGATTTCTCCTAGGGCTTAGGATCGACTGACTCGTGTGCAACGGCTGTTCACACGAAACCCTTCTCCGCGTCAGCCCTCCAGGGCCTCG
>NC_060121.1:589970417-589975417 GCF_021461395.2 Schistocerca americana
AATGGCAGTTGCATCCACCAGCACAACATGGTCGCCTACCAGCTTCGAACATCATCAAGAGTACCCCAGGAGTTACCAGGTATGCAGTCAGCAGAATATCTGATGTAAAATGTTCATTTGAAGCAGTATTTCACACAGCGCTTCAAAATGAAATAATAGAGATGACAAATATTGAAGGGCAGCGAGTTTATGGTGAACAGTGGACAGATATTGATGGTTCTGTTTTCCATGCATACTTAGGACTCTTACTCCTAGCGGGTGTATATCGATCTCATGGGGAGTCTACAAAAAGTTTGTGGGATAAAGATACTGGGCGAAACATATTTCGAGCAACCATGTCTCATGAAACATTCTGTAAGATATCACGTGTCCTGCGATTTGACAAGAAATCTACTAGAGAGGAAAGACGACGTACTGACAAACTTGCCGCAATTCGTAGTATTTGGGAGAAGTGGGTAGAGGTCCTTCCTAAACTGTATAATCCAGGAGAAAATGTTACTGTTGACGAGCAGTTAGTAGCATTTAGAGGTCGCTGTCCATTCAAGCAGTATATCCCAAGTAAACCGGCAAAATATGGGATCAAAATATGGACCATGTGTGACAGCAAAACTTCATACGTACTGAAAGCCCAAATTTATACAGGAAAGGTGAGTGGAGCGGCACCAGAAAGAAATCAGGGAATGAGGGTGGTATCTGATCTCACTTCTGAGTTACGTGGTCAGAATATCACGTGTGACAACTTTTTTACGTCGTACAATTTGGGGCAGCTGCTTCTGAAAAGGAAATTGACTATGTTGGGAACTATACGGAAAAATAAGCCGGAGCTTCCACACAAAATGACCAACAAGGAGGTACACAGCTCTTCATTTTACTTCACAAATGACACTACTGTGGTTAATTATATTCCTAAGAGACACAAGAATGTTGTACTTATGAGCACTCTCCACCATGATGCGGAAATCAGTGACAGGGCTGATAAGAAGCCAAAAATGATTTTGGACTATAATTCAACCAAAGGTGCTGTAGACACGCTTGATCAGTTATTAGGTACATATACATGCAAACGAAAAAGTAATAGGTGGCCAATGATAGTTTTCTACAATATTCTTGATGTTTCTGCTTATAATGCATACGTTTTGTGGATTTCGGTTGACCCTAATTGGAATGCAAGCAAATTGACTAGAAGGAGAATATTCTTGGAGGAACTTGGAAAGTCACTGATAAAAGAACATATTGCATCAAGAACGCATTTCCCAAGAACAGAAGATTCTTTGAGAATGGTCACAAGCATCCAAAACCCGAATGATGTGGGTGGTGTGTCAGAATCGGTAACAACAAGAAAATCTACAAAACGTGCACGCTGTAAGTTCTGTCCATCAAGTAATGACAATAAAACAAACATGGTGTGTGGAAAATGTAGTAAACATATTTGCAAGAAACATGTAACCTACTTGTGTCCACAGTGCAAGCAGTAAGAAAAGAACTGTAGTATTTTATAAGATGATTGTATTGAAAATTCTGTTGTTTCAAATTTATGTGAATACTTGTGCCTAAACTACAATCAGTAAGAAGAGAGGATTCTAAAGTTGTAGTGCTTTCTATGTTGGAATGTAATAAAAAAACTGTAGTGTGTTCTGTACTGTAGTGTGCTCTAAGATGAATATCTGTAATGACAACTGTCTGTTGTTAGAAAATGTCAATACTTACGTCTAAACTGTCAACAATAAGAATAGAAGTATGGAAAAACTGTAGTGCTTTCTAAGTTGAATGCCTGTAATGGAAACTGTCTGTTGTTTCAAATTTATGTGCATATTTAAATGAAAAATATCCCTCAATAAAGTTGTATGCATTGTTATTATTATTATTATTACCATTATTATTATTATTATTATTATTATTATTATTACTAACAAGGTACTGGAATAGAACAACAATGTCGATAGCTAAAACTGTACCAAAATTTATGTTTCTAAAGCATTTTGATATGTCGGGTCATATTGACCCGAACAGTATATATGTCAAGTAAAAGTGAACAGAACAGCAGGGTTAATGCGGCTTGTACTGAGACATGCATGGCTTAATCTTTGAGACAAGCATATGACTACTGGCAGGATCAACCAGGGAGCTGCGTCAACTAGAGCTGAGCAGCCGGCCGCCCGGGAGTGTGTCCCGGGGGCCCGCGCGAACACGCAAGCGTCCGCTCAATTATTCTGCAAACAGGAGGAGGCTGAGCTCCCCTGCACCATACACCTCGAAACCCTCTCAGGTCCCGGCGGCGCGCAGCGCCGTCCTAAGTACTTGGTCGGGTTCGAGAGAGGCGCAATCGCCCGGAGTTTGGCGAGTAGACGCTTTAGGTGCGACCACCCGTGCTCCCAACTGAGCTTGCCGCTGCCGAAAGAGGCCCGGGAGCGTGCTGTCGTGGCATTGCCGGCGGGAGACAACACGCGCCACCTACGGTGACCGGCAGCTCCAACGCCAGCGCCACAGAAGGACAAAAGCCCCACTTGGGTGCCGAAGCGAACTCTCCCAGCACAGCGCACGCGCCAACACGTCCGCACAGCTGCGATACAAACCACCTGCGAGAACCGCAGAGGCGACCGAGCAGCAGACGGCGTCGCGGCGCCGAGCGCCGGGCGGCGGCGCATCCTCAGCGCACACAGTCCTCAATCGGACCAGCACACTGCAGATGTCCACCGCGCTTCGCACCGGGCCCGCGAGGACCTACTTTGGCCGCACGGCGCCGCGTGCAGGGTGCGCCGGCGCGCAGCTGCGCCGCCTGCCGCCTCCGTCGGCCGGCGCGCCTGCCACTGGCCGCCCCCACCAGCCGGCTGTAGCGCGTGCGCCCACGCACCGCGCGGCCAGCACGCCGGGAGGCCCCCCCTCACCGGCCGGGGACGGTCCCACCCAGCCACCGCCGCGTATCGCTTCACACCCAGATGCCATTCACGTTCGTGGGCATGGTGGGTATCGCTGGAACAACCGGTTGGTAGCTCAACCGATCGTCGCCATCACTGATTCACCTCTAGCGAGAACAACCGCACCACAACGGTTTACCAGTTGTTCATTTGCGTAACGTCACCAGCAAACGTAGGCGTCCATCGCCATTTGCAAATTCAACGATTGTTGCATGCCTGTGTCAGGTGTCACGACACACTATGTCTGCCCACATACACGCAACAACATGTGCACGCTTCGCGAACACGTGGAAGGTGGCCCCCGTACGTATGCGATGTCCATTGCGCGAACGACTGTCAACCGGCCTCTGTCGCATGTCGCAGATGTGGAACGCAGTGCACCATGCTATCACGGTGTGTGAGAAGAGACGACTACGTCTGACAACACGCGCCACTACATCAACAGACGGCTCATGCTGATCGCCATCCAGGGCATACCACACTGCAATCCAGCTCTTATAGGGAGACGACACGTAGCTGAGTGCACAACATTTGGACCGCATGGTTCGCCGTTGTTGGCGCAGTCGTTGTACGGTCACATGTACCACGATGTATCATTCAGTACATGAGGACCAATGTGCAGTACAGTGTGTGATTTGGACGTACAACATCAGCGGACAGTTGACACAGGCCGTACCACAGCGTAGGCTACGTGCTTCGCCATGCGAATGCCAATGAACAACTGCAAATGCCAATGAACAACTGCAAAGGGCATTGAGCATGTACGTCCTGCTGCCATCCACATTACAGTGTATAGCTGCAAGGTGTTTAACATGAAGCGATACACTGGGGACCGGGCAGTGCGAGTAGCAAACTATATTGCGGGGGTTGCAGTTAGGCAACACTACACTAATTTAACGCGTCGTATGACAATTACAGAGCAGGTTAAGGCCCAACGTGTGTTGGGTTAAGGCCCAACGTGTGTTGGGTTAAGGCCCAACGTGTGTTGGGTTAAGGCCCAACGTGTGTTGGGTTAAGGCCCAACGTGTGTTGGGTTAAGGCCCAACGTGTGTTGGGTTAAGGCCCAACGTGTGTTGGGTTAAGGCCCAACGTGTGTTGGGTTAAGGCCCAACGTGTGTTGGGTTAAGGCCCAACGTGTGTTGGGTTACAGCGCAATATGGGTTACGTTAAGGGGCAATATAGGTTAGGTTAAGGTACGATATAGGTTAGGTTAAGGTACGATATAGGTTAGGTTAAGGTACGATATAGGTTAGGTTAAGGTACGATATAGGTTAGGTTAAGGTACGATATAGGTTAGGTTAAGGTACGATATAGGTTAGGTTAAGGTACGATATAGGTTAGGTTAAGGTACGATATAGGTTAGGTTAAGGTACGATATAGGTTAGGTTAAGGCGCAACGTGGGTTAGGTTACGGCGCAACATAGGTTAGGTTACGGCGCAACATAGGTTAGGTTACGGCGCAACATAGGTTAGGTTAAGGCGCAACATAGGTTAGGTTAAGGCGCAACATAGGTTAGGTTAAGGCGCAACATAGGTTAGGTTAAGGCGCAACATAGGTTAGGTTAAGGCGCAACATAGGTTAGGTTAAGGCGCAACATAGGTTAGGTTAAGGCGCAACATAGGTTAGGTTAAGGCGCAACATAGGTTAGGTTAAGGCGTAACATAGGTTAGGTTAAGGCGCAACATAGGTTAGGTTAAGGCGCAACATAGGTTAGGTTAAGGCGCAACATAGGTTAGGTTAAGGCGCAACATAGGTTAGGTTAAGGCGCAACATAGGTTAGGTTAAGGCGCAACATAGGTTAGGTTAAGGCGCAACATAGGTTAGGTTAAGGCGCAACATAGGTTAGGTTAAGGCGCAACATAGGTTAGGTTAAGGCGCAACATAGGTTAGGTTAAGGCGCAACATAGGTTAGGTTAAGGCGCAACATAGGTTAGGTTAAGGCGCAACATAGGTTAGGTTAAGGCGCAACATAGGTTAGGTTAAGTCGCAACATAGGTTAGGTTAAGGCGCAACATAGGTTAGGTTAAGGCGCAACATAGGTTAGGTTAAGGCGCAACATAGGTTAGGTTAAGGCGCAACATAGG
>NC_060121.1:589980417-589990417 GCF_021461395.2 Schistocerca americana
TGACGTCCAGCTGCTCCACCAGGTGGCGTCGTGGGTTGAAAACGCAGCGACCAGCGGTGGAGAATTGCAGTCCCAGGTACCGGAAGGTTTCACCCACACGTAGGGCGGGCACGGTGGCGTTGCCCGCTTTGAAGGTAACGTCGGCGTCGACCTTCACCTTCTTGTCGCGCCCAGACGCGACTAAGGCGAGGGTGAAACACTTCCGGGCGTTGATCTGCAGCCCCAGATGGGCGAGGGCTGCGACGGCTGCGTCGATGAGGGACTGCAATCCCCTCGCGGTCGATGCAAAAAGCAGGACGTCATCTGCGAAGGCCGCATCGTTAACTCTGCGACCAAGGATCCGAGCTCCGATGTGGGAGGGAAGTTGACTCAAAACATAGTCCACCGCAAAATTGAAAAGGAGGGGGGAGAGGGGGTCACCCTGACGCACACCCCTAGCCGGCTGCAGGGGCACGCCCACGTCGGCGCCGCCCGCTATCACCGTCGTGCTACCCTCGTAACACCTTTCGACGTACTCAATAAAGCAATCCGGCAGGCCATGAGCCCTCAGCACGGGGCGGAGGGCGGCATGGTCCACCGAATCGAACGCTTTAGAGACGTCGATCGATGCCACAAAAACAGAGCGACAGGAGCGGACTGCGTCGGTGAGAGCAGTGTCCAAGATGAAGGTGTTTTCCAACATCCCATCCCGGGGGATGAATGCCCGCTGACGTTCGTCCACAGCACATGCACGCATCAGGCGTGACGCGAGAACCTTGTGAAAGGTCCGCGCCAACACCGAGCAGACCGTAATGGGGCGAAAGTCAGCGGGGGATGTTGGTGCAGCCGTTTTGGGGAGAAGTGACGTCCGGGCGCGAAGCAGACGCTCGGGGAGGGCGCGGGCCAGGAGGAAGAGGTTCAAGAGTTTCACCAGGACTTCATGCGGCAGGCGCCGCAGCTCCGCTGGAGTCAGGCCGTCCGGCCCGGCTGCCGATCCCCTGGGCGGCAAGGCAGCAGCGACCTCCTCACGTGTGACCGGCCCCCATAGGCACTCAGGAGCGACAGGCTCCGAGTGCGGGAGAAGGCGGTCACGGATGAAGCCGGCGGTGGAGATCGGCTTCTTCGTGAAGAGGTCCGCCCAGAAGTCCAGCAGACCGGGGATGTCGGGTGGCGGCTGCAGCAGGGTGCCGTCCAGCAAGCCGCGCACGCAACGCGCACGCGACCTACGGAAGGCGTCCTGTGTCCGCGCGTATTCCCAGCGGCGCCGCTTGCGCTTCTGCAGCGGCGGGGCGGCAGGCGGCCGCTTGGATGGTTGGCGCGGCCGCTGTGTCCTGGTGATCGACCTCTCCCCCCTGGACCCGACCGACGCAAGGGCATCCGGGAGCATGCCCAGGATGACATCGGGCGGCGTGCCCCGCCCCAGACCAATGACTCGATCCAGGGCAGAGAAACGCTGGGCGGAAGCAGGTAGCCCCGCCAGATGCTCCCAGATGGCGGCGTCAGTCGGCCCCTCCGGCGGCGGCCCGGTGGTGTCGGCCGCGAAGTCCTCGGCTGCGTCGACGGGCGGCGCAGCGGCCTCGCCCGCGTCAGGCAGCGAGCTCGCTGCTCCACGGCGGGACGCCGGCTCTTCACCCCGACCGATCTCAAGTGCCTCCATGAATTGGCGGACAAGCTGCTTGTGGGCAGCTTGCCGCCGTCGGCACTTGATTGCCTCAAGCGTTCGGTCGGGGAACATCCTGGTAAGTTCTTGATTTACAAAGAAGAACCGGGCGTCCCTCTCAAGGAACAGTTCGGCCTCTGCCTTGGCGAGCGACAGGACTTCTTCCTCCGTCCACCTCGCGCGATGCCTCTCCGTCACGATCTCAGCGTTGGCGGCCGCAGGGTGTTGGCGGCGGCGATGGACCCCGAGACCGTTCTTCGTGGTAAAAGTGCGGTGGCACTCACTGCAAGCAAAGGGAGCTACACAAACTATCGCATTTTCGTTACGGCCGGTTGGCCGGATAGGTGCTGGGGTAGCTGGGGTGGCACCTTCAGCGGAAGGGCCACCATCTCTTGTTTCTTGTCGGCTGCCCCCAACTATAAAGGGATAATGCGAGGGGGGGCTGGTAACCCCCCCAAGCCCCTGGTGCGGTCTTCCACTCTGCGAAATCAGCGGGCCCACGAGAAGGGGAGAAGACCGCAGGAGAGGAGAGGCTAAGAGGGCTAGGCCCATGTATTGCGCATCACTCTCCCTGTAACTATAACCCAAGGAAGGCACCTCGCAGCAGCAGCACGACTACATCAAGACCGCACTTCGAGAAGCCAAGTCCGGATGCAGCCACACCGCCGCCACTTGGCCACCTTAAGAGAGTCATAGTTACTCCCGCCGTTTACCCGCGCTTGCTTGAATTTCTTCACGTTGACATTCAGAGCACTGGGCAGAAATCACATTGCGTCAACACCCGCTAGGGCCATCGCAATGCTTTATTTTAATTAGACAGTCGGATTCCCCCAGTCCGTGCCAGTTCTGAGTTGATCGTTGAATGGCGGCCGAAGAGAATCCGCGCACCCGCGCGCCCCCGGAGGAGCACGCTAAGGCGGACGCGGCCTCGCAGCAAGGAAGATCCGTGGGAGGCCAAGGCACGGGACCGAGCTCGGATCCTGCACGCAGGTTGAAGCACCGGGGCGCGAACGCCGCGCAGGCGCGCGCATCCTGCACCGCCGGCCAGCACGAGGCCAACCAACGGCGAGAGCAGACCACGCCCGCGCTAAACGCCCGCACTTACCGGCACCCCTACGGCACTCACCTCGCCCAGGCCCGGCACGTTAGCGCTGACCCACTTCCCGACCAAGCCCGACACGCCCCGATCCTCAGAGCCAATCCTTATCCCGAAGTTACGGATCCAATTTGCCGACTTCCCTTACCTACATTATTCTATCGACTAGAGGCTCTTCACCTTGGAGACCTGCTGCGGATATGGGTACGAACCGGCGCGACACCTCCACGTGGCCCTCTCCCGGATTTTCAAGGTCCGAGGGGAAGATCGGGACACCGCCGCAACTGCGGTGCTCTTCGCGTTCCAAACCCTATCTCCCTGCTAGAGGATTCCAGGGAACTCGAACGCTCATGCAGAAAAGAAAACTCTTCCCCGATCTCCCGACGGCGTCTCCGGGTCCTTTTGGGTTACCCCGACGAGCATCTCTAAAAGAGGGGCCCGACTTGTATCGGTTCCGCTGCCGGGTTCCGGAATAGGAACCGGATTCCCTTTCGCCCAACGGGGGCCAGCACAAAGTGCATCATGCTATGACGGCCCCCATCAACATCGGATTTCTCCTAGGGCTTAGGATCGACTGACTCGTGTGCAACGGCTGTTCACACGAAACCCTTCTCCGCGTCAGCCCTCCAGGGCCTCGCTGGAGTATTTGCTACTACCACCAAGATCTGCACCGACGGCGGCTCCAGGCAGGCTCACGCCCAGACCCTTCTGCGCCCACCGCCGCGACCCTCCTACTCGTCAGGGCTTCGCGGCCGGCCGCAAGGACCGGCCATGACTGCCAGACTGACGGCCGAGTATAGGCACGACGCTTCAGCGCCATCCATTTTCAGGGCTAGTTGCTTCGGCAGGTGAGTTGTTACACACTCCTTAGCGGATTCCGACTTCCATGGCCACCGTCCTGCTGTCTTAAGCAACCAACGCCTTTCATGGTTTCCCATGAGCGTCGATTCGGGCGCCTTAACTCGGCGTTTGGTTCATCCCACAGCGCCAGTTCTGCTTACCAAAAGTGGCCCACTTGGCACTCCGATCCGAGTCGTTTGCTCGCGGCTTCAGCATATCAAGCAAGCCGGAGATCTCACCCATTTAAAGTTTGAGAATAGGTTGAGGTCGTTTCGGCCCCAAGGCCTCTAATCATTCGCTTTACCGGATGAGACTCGTACGAGCACCAGCTATCCTGAGGGAAACTTCGGAGGGAACCAGCTACTAGATGGTTCGATTAGTCTTTCGCCCCTATACCCAGCTCCGACGATCGATTTGCACGTCAGAATCGCTACGGACCTCCATCAGGGTTTCCCCTGACTTCGTCCTGGCCAGGCATAGTTCACCATCTTTCGGGTCCCAACGTGTACGCTCTAGGTGCGCCTCACCTCGCAATGAGGACGAGACGCCCCGGGAGTGCGGAGGCCGCCGCCCCGTGAAGGGCGGGGAAGCCCCATCCTCCCTCGGCCCGCGCAAGGCGAGACCTTCACTTTCATTACGCCTTTAGGTTTCGTACAGCCCAATAACTCGCGCACATGTTAGACTCCTTGGTCCGTGTTTCAAGACGGGTCGTGAAATTGTCCAAAGCTGAAGCGCCGCTGACGGGAGCGATTATTCCGCCCGAGAGCATCCCGAGCCAACAGCGGCGCGGGTCCGGGGCCGGGCCAGGTAGGTCCGTCATCCGGGAAGAACCGCGCGCGCTTGCCGGGAGCCCGAGCGCCCAAAGGGGCGAATCGACTCCTCCAGATATACCGCCGGGCAGCCAGCCAGGACACCGGGGCTCTGCCCAACAGACGCGAACCGAGGCCCGCGGAAGGACAGGCTGCGCACCCGGGCCGTAGGCCGGCACCCAGCGGGTCGCGACGTCCTACTAGGGGAGAAGTGCGGCCCACCGCACACCGGAACGGCCCCACCCCGCGGCGAGTGGAAAGGCAACCGGACACGACCCCGCCGCGGATTGCTCCGCGCGGGCGGCCGGCCCCATCTGCCGAGGGCGGAGGCCAGTGGCCGGATGGGCGTGAATCTCACCCGTTCGACCTTTCGGACTTCTCACGTTTACCCCAGAACGGTTTCACGTACTTTTGAACTCTCTCTTCAAAGTTCTTTTCAACTTTCCCTCACGGTACTTGTTCGCTATCGGTCTCGTGGTCATATTTAGTCTCAGATGGAGTTTACCACCCACTTGGAGCTGCACTCTCAAGCAACCCGACTCGAAGGAGAGGTCCCGCCGACGCTCGCACCGGCCGCTACGGGCCTGGCACCCTCTACGGGCCGTGGCCTCATTCAAGTTGGACTTGGGCTCGGCGCGAGGCGTCGGGGTAGTGGACCCTCCCAAACACCACATGCCACGACAGGCGGCAGCCTGCGGGGTTCGGTGCTGGACTCTTCCCTGTTCGCTCGCCGCTACTGGGGGAATCCTTGTTAGTTTCTTTTCCTCCGCTTAGTAATATGCTTAAATTCAGCGGGTAGTCTCGCCTGCTCTGAGGTCGTTGTACGAGGTGTCGCACGCCACACCGCCAGCCGGCTGTGCACGCTACCGAGTAAGTACCGGTATGCGAACCGCCAGGCGACGGGCGCGCATCGCACGTTTAAGGAGGCGCGGCCGGCCCCACAGGCGGCCGCGACGCTCCCATGTCTGCGAAGCGGGGCAAACGCCGCGCGCTTCAGTATACGTAGCCGACCCTCAGCCAGACGTGGCCCGGGAACGGAATCCATGGACCGCAATGTGCGTTCGAAACGTCGATGTTCATGTGTCCTGCAGTTCACATGTCGACGCGCAATTTGCTGCGTTCTTCATCGACCCACGAGCCGAGTGATCCACCGTCCTGGGTGATCTTTTCTTAGTTTCCACTGTCTCTTTCAAGACAGTTGCATAGGCGGGACGTAGGCGTGTGGCGGCCCCTGTTCCAGCGTTCTGTGTCCAACGGCCTCACGGCCGATGGGCGTCGTACGGCTCCACACCGGAGCGGACAGGCAGTCGGGCGAAAGTCATTCAAAACCGGCGCCAGGCGCCAGGTGCCGCAGGCCAGCCGCTCCAGCGCTTCAGCGCTCGTACCACACAACATTGGCGTTAGTTTTGAGAAGCACGCGTGGTTCCGCACGCGGCGCACGGCTACTGCGAGCCGTACAGGTAGCGTGTTGCGCGACACGACACGCACATCGAAAGACATGCAGTCTAGTCGGTAATGATCCTTCCGCAGGTTCACCTACGGAAACCTTGTTACGACTTTTACTTCCTCTAAATGATCAAGTTTGGTCATCTTTCCGGTAGCATCGGCAACGACAGAGTCAATGCCGCGTACCAGTCCGAAGACCTCACTAAATCATTCAATCGGTAGTAGCGACGGGCGGTGTGTACAAAGGGCAGGGACGTAATCAACGCGAGCTTATGACTCGCGCTTACTGGGAATTCCTCGTTCATGGGGAACAATTGCAAGCCCCAATCCCTAGCACGAAGGAGGTTCAGCGGGTTACCCCGACCTTTCGGCCTAGGAAGACACGCTGATTCCTTCAGTGTAGCGCGCGTGCGGCCCAGAACATCTAAGGGCATCACAGACCTGTTATTGCTCAATCTCGTGCGGCTAGAAGCCGCCTGTCCCTCTAAGAAGAAAAGTAATCGCTGACAGCACGAAGGATGTCACGCGACTAGTTAGCAGGCTAGAGTCTCGTTCGTTATCGGAATTAACCAGACAAATCGCTCCACCAACTAAGAACGGCCATGCACCACCACCCACCGAATCAAGAAAGAGCTATCAATCTGTCAATCCTTCCGGTGTCCGGGCCTGGTGAGGTTTCCCGTGTTGAGTCAAATTAAGCCGCAGGCTCCACTCCTGGTGGTGCCCTTCCGTCAATTCCTTTAAGTTTCAGCTTTGCAACCATACTTCCCCCGGAACCCAAAAGCTTTGGTTTCCCGGAGGCTGCCCGCCGAGTCATCGGAGGAACTGCGGCGGATCGCTGGCTGGCATCGTTTATGGTTAGAACTAGGGCGGTAGCTGATCGCCTTCGAACCTCTAACTTTCGTTCTTGATTAATGAAAACATACTTGGCAAATGCTTTCGCTTCTGTTCGTCTTGCGACGATCCAAGAATTTCACCTCTAACGTCGCAATACGAATGCCCCCGCCTGTCCCTATTAATCATTACCTCGGGTTCCGAAAACCAACAAAATAGAACCGAGGTCCTATTCCATTATTCCATGCACACAGTATTCAGGCGGGCTTGCCTGCTTTAAGCACTCTAATTTGTTCAAAGTAAACGTGCCGGCCCACCGAGACACTCACTCAAGAGCACCCTGGTAGGATTGCAACGGGGTCCGCCTCGGGACGCACGAGCACGCACGAGGCGCGTCGCACGCCTTCAGCTCGCCCCACCGGCAGGACGTCCCACGATACATGCCAGTTAAACACCGACGGGCGGTGAACCAACAGCGTGGGACACAAATCCAACTACGAGCTTTTTAACCGCAACAACTTTAATATACGCTATTGGAGCTGGAATTACCGCGGCTGCTGGCACCAGACTTGCCCTCCAATAGATACTCGTTAAAGGATTTAAAGTGTACTCATTCCGATTACGGGGCCTCGGATGAGTCCCGTATCGTTATTTTTCGTCACTACCTCCCCGTGCCGGGAGTGGGTAATTTGCGCGCCTGCTGCCTTCCTTGGATGTGGTAGCCGTTTCTCAGGCTCCCTCTCCGGAATCGAACCCTGATTCCCCGTTACCCGTTACAACCATGGTAGGCGCAGAACCTACCATCGACAGTTGATAAGGCAGACATTTGAAAGATGCGTCGCCGGTACGAGGACCGTGCGATCAGCCCAAAGTTATTCAGAGTCACCAAGGCAAACGGACCGGACGAGCCGACCGATTGGTTTTGATCTAATAAAAGCGTCCCTTCCATCTCTGGTCGGGACTCTGTTTGCATGTATTAGCTCTAGAATTACCACAGTTATCCAAGTAACGTGGGTACGATCTAAGGAACCATAACTGATTTAATGAGCCATTCGCGGTTTCACCTTAATGCGGCTTGTACTGAGACATGCATGGCTTAATCTTTGAGACAAGCATATGACTACTGGCAGGATCAACCTGGGAGCTGCGTCAACTAGAGCTGAGCAGCCGGCCGCCCGGGAGTGTGTCCCGGGGGCCCGCGCGAACACGCAAGCGTCCGCTCAATTATTCTGCAAACAGGAGGAGGCTGAGCTCCCCTGCACCATACACCTCGAAACCCTCTCAGGTCCCGGCGGCGCGCAGCGCCGTCCTAAGTACTTGGTCGGGTTCGAGAGAGGCGCAATCGCCCGGAGTTTGGCGAGTAGACGCTTTAGGTGCGACCACCCGTGCTCCCAACTGAGCTTGCCGCTGCCGACAGAGGCCCGGGAGCGTGCTGTCGTGGCATTGCCGGCGGGAGACAACACGCGCCACCTACGGTGACCGGCAGCTCCAACGCCAGCGCCACAGAAGGACAAAAGCCCCACTTGGGTGCCGAAGCGAACTCTCCCAGCACAGCGCACGCGCCAACACGTCCGCACAGCTGCGATACAAACCACCTGCGAGAACCGCAGAGGCGACCGAGCAGCAGACGGCGTCGCGGCGCCGAGCGCCGGGCGGCGGCGCATCCTCAGCGCACACAGTCCTCAATCGGACCAGCACACTGCAGATGTCCACCGCGCTTCGCACCGGGCCCGCGAGGACCTACTTTGGCCGCACGGCGCCGCGTGCAGGGTGCGCCGGCGCGCAGCTGCGCCGCCTGCCGCCTCCGTCGGCCGGCGCGCCTGCCACTGGCCGCCCCCACCAGCCGGCTGTAGCGCGTGCGCCCACGCACCGCGCGGCCAGCACGCCGGGAGGCCCCCCCTCACCGGCCGGGGACGGTCCCACCCAGCCACCGCCGCGTATCGCTTCACACCCACATGCCATTCACGTTCGTGGGCATGGTGGGTATCGCTGGAACAACCGGTTGGTAGCTCAACCGATCGTCGCCATCACTGATTCACCTCTAGCGAGAACAACCGCACCACAACGGTTTACCAGTTGTTCATTTGCGTAACGTCACCAGCAAACGTAGGCGTCCATCGCCATTTGCAAATTCAACGATTGTTGCATGCCTGTGTCAGGTGTCACGACACACTATGTCTGCCCACATACACGCAACAACATGTGCACGCTTCGCGAACACGTGGAAGGTGGCCCCCGTACGTATGCGATGTCCATTGCGCGAACGACTGTCAACCGGCCTCTGTCGCATGTCGCAGATGTGGAACGCAGTGCACCATGCTATCACGGTGTGTGAGAAGAGACGACTACGTCTGACAACACGCGCCACTACATCAACAGACGGCTCATGCTGATCGCCATCCAGGGCATACCACACTGCAATCCAGCTCTTATAGGGAGACGACACGTAGCTGAGTGCACAACATTTGGACCGCATGGTTCGCCGTTGTTGGCGCAGTCGTTGTACGGTCACATGTACCACGATGTATCATTCAGTACATGAGGACCAATGTGCAGTACAGTGTGTGATTTGGACGTACAACATCAGCGGACAGTTGACACAGGCCGTACCACAGCGTAGGCTACGTGCTTCGCCATGCGAATGCCAATGAACAACTGCAAATGCCAATGAACAACTGCAAAGGGCATTGAGCATGTACGTCCTGCTGCCATCCACATTACAGTGTATAGCTGCAAGGTGTTTAACATGAAGCGATACACTGGGGACCGGGCAGTGCGAGTAGCAAACTATATTGCGGGGGTTGCAGTTAGGCAACACTACACTAATTTAACGCGTCGTATGACAATTACAGAGCAGGTTAAGGCCCAACGTGTGTTGGGTTAAGGCCCAACGTGTGTTGGGTTAAGGCCCAACGTGTGTTGGGTTAAGGCCCAACGTGTGTTGGGTTAAGGCCCAACGTGTGTTGGGTTAAGGCCCAACGTGTGTTGGGTTAAGGCCCAACGTGTGTTGGGTTAAGGCCCAACGTGTGTTGGGTTAAGGCCCAACGTGTGTTGGGTTAAGGCCCAACGTGTGTTGGGTTAAGGCCCAACGTGTGTTGGGTTACAGCGCAATATGGGTTACGTTAAGGGGCAATATAGGTTAGGTTAAGGTACGATATAGGTTAGGTTAAGGTACGATATAGGTTAGGTTAAGGTACGATATAGGTTAGGTTAAGGTACGATATAGGTTAGGTTAAGGTACGATATAGGTTAGGTTAAGGTACGATATAGGTTAGGTTAAGGTACGATATAGGTTAGGTTAAGGTACGATATAGGTTAGGTTAAGGCGCAACGTGG
>NC_060121.1:589997917-590010417 GCF_021461395.2 Schistocerca americana
GGTTCGGTGCTGGACTCTTCCCTGTTCGCTCGCCGCTACTGGGGGAATCCTTGTTAGTTTCTTTTCCTCCGCTTAGTAATATGCTTAAATTCAGCGGGTAGTCTCGCCTGCTCTGAGGTCGTTGTACGAGGTGTCGCACGCCACACCGCCAGCCGGCTGTGCACGCTACCGAGTAAGTACCGGTATGCGAACCGCCAGGCGACGGGCGCGCATCGCACGTTTAAGGAGGCGCGGCCGGCCCCACAGGCGGCCGCGACGCTCCCATGTCTGCGAAGCGGGGCAAACGCCGCGCGCTTCAGTATACGTAGCCGACCCTCAGCCAGACGTGGCCCGGGAACGGAATCCATGGACCGCAATGTGCGTTCGAAACGTCGATGTTCATGTGTCCTGCAGTTCACATGTCGACGCGCAATTTGCTGCGTTCTTCATCGACCCACGAGCCGAGTGATCCACCGTCCTGGGTGATCTTTTCTTAGTTTCCACTGTCTCTTTCAAGACAGTTGCATAGGCGGGACGTAGGCGTGTGGCGGCCCCTGTTCCAGCGTTCTGTGTCCAACGGCCTCACGGCCGATGGGCGTCGTACGGCTCCACACCGGAGCGGACAGGCAGTCGGGCGAAAGTCATTCAAAACCGGCGCCAGGCGCCAGGTGCCGCAGGCCAGCCGCTCCAGCGCTTCAGCGCTCGTACCACACAACATTGGCGTTAGTTTTGAGAAGCACGCGTGGTTCCGCACGCGGCGCACGGCTACTGCGAGCCGTACAGGTAGCGTGTTGCGCGACACGACACGCACATCGAAAGACATGCAGTCTAGTCGGTAATGATCCTTCCGCAGGTTCACCTACGGAAACCTTGTTACGACTTTTACTTCCTCTAAATGATCAAGTTTGGTCATCTTTCCGGTAGCATCGGCAACGACAGAGTCAATGCCGCGTACCAGTCCGAAGACCTCACTAAATCATTCAATCGGTAGTAGCGACGGGCGGTGTGTACAAAGGGCAGGGACGTAATCAACGCGAGCTTATGACTCGCGCTTACTGGGAATTCCTCGTTCATGGGGAACAATTGCAAGCCCCAATCCCTAGCACGAAGGAGGTTCAGCGGGTTACCCCGACCTTTCGGCCTAGGAAGACACGCTGATTCCTTCAGTGTAGCGCGCGTGCGGCCCAGAATATCTAAGGGCATCACAGACCTGTTATTGCTCAATCTCGTGCGGCTAGAAGCCGCCTGTCCCTCTAAGAAGAAAAGTAATCGCTGACAGCACGAAGGATGTCACGCGACTAGTTAGCAGGCTAGAGTCTCGTTCGTTATCGGAATTAACCAGACAAATCGCTCCACCAACTAAGAACGGCCATGCACCACCACCCACCGAATCAAGAAAGAGCTATCAATCTGTCAATCCTTCCGGTGTCCGGGCCTGGTGAGGTTTCCCGTGTTGAGTCAAATTAAGCCGCAGGCTCCACTCCTGGTGGTGCCCTTCCGTCAATTCCTTTAAGTTTCAGCTTTGCAACCATACTTCCCCCGGAACCCAAAAGCTTTGGTTTCCCGGAGGCTGCCCGCCGAGTCATCGGAGGAACTGCGGCGGATCGCTGGCTGGCATCGTTTATGGTTAGAACTAGGGCGGTATCTGATCGCCTTCGAACCTCTAACTTTCGTTCTTGATTAATGAAAACATACTTGGCAAATGCTTTCGCTTCTGTTCGTCTTGCGACGATCCAAGAATTTCACCTCTAACGTCGCAATACGAATGCCCCCGCCTGTCCCTATTAATCATTACCTCGGGTTCCGAAAACCAACAAAATAGAACCGAGGTCCTATTCCATTATTCCATGCACACAGTATTCAGGCGGGCTTGCCTGCTTTAAGCACTCTAATTTGTTCAAAGTAAACGTGCCGGCCCACCGAGACACTCACTCAAGAGCACCCTGGTAGGATTGCAACGGGGTCCGCCTCGGGACGCACGAGCACGCACGAGGCGCGTCGCACGCCTTCAGCTCGCCCCACCGGCAGGACGTCCCACGATACATGCCAGTTAAACACCGACGGGCGGTGAACCAACAGCGTGGGACACAAATCCAACTACGAGCTTTTTAACCGCAACAACTTTAATATACGCTATTGGAGCTGGAATTACCGCGGCTGCTGGCACCAGACTTGCCCTCCAATAGATACTCGTTAAAGGATTTAAAGTGTACTCATTCCGATTACGGGGCCTCGGATGAGTCCCGTATCGTTATTTTTCGTCACTACCTCCCCGTGCCGGGAGTGGGTAATTTGCGCGCCTGCTGCCTTCCTTGGATGTGGTAGCCGTTTCTCAGGCTCCCTCTCCGGAATCGAACCCTGATTCCCCGTTACCCGTTACAACCATGGTAGGCGCAGAACCTACCATCGACAGTTGATAAGGCAGACATTTGAAAGATGCGTCGCCGGTACGAGGACCGTGCGATCAGCCCAAAGTTATTCAGAGTCACCAAGGCAAACGGACCGGACGAGCCGACCGATTGGTTTTGATCTAATAAAAGCGTCCCTTCCATCTCTGGTCGGGACTCTGTTTTTTTTTTTTTTTAAAAAAAAAAAAAAAAAAAAATTCTTTATTCTCAATATTCTTATATCATACAAACAACCCACCACCTTATACAATTAGTGGGTCCTATTTGATACATTTGAATTTTATATTAGTACTACAGCTAACACAATTTGTTACTTTTCTGTTGCTCACACTATGGGCACTTCTGTCTATTTTCCTACATTGTTATATTCTACTTATGCTAAGCTACTTCTACCTGCAGCGTTTACATTTGTGCCAGAATAGTATAAACCTACATTGTTGGCCTTGTTCACCGAGCTAATCCCGGTGAACGTGCCCCTGGCACCAGGCTGGCCGGAGTTTCAATACGCTGCAGTACTATACTAATGGTTTCTATCCTAGCTTATCCTACGTCTACTCTATCTTAACCTAGTGTCGAAGTTGGTGAGTGTCTCAATCGGTAGTTGGGCGCACCCTACCTCCTAATCCCAGGCATGGCGGATTCCAGCCGTAAAGCGGCTGGCCAAGTCCTCGCCTCGGCGGAACAGGTTAGAATGCGCAGAGTCTAATTTGGGAATAGTTAGGTCTTAATTGTTGTTCCTTAAATAGTCCCTTATCACTTTGAGTGATATTTCGTTAGATAATTTATTCAGGATTGTAAAGTGGTCCTCATGCCTGAGCAGGTGATACGTGTCGTGATTTGGTAATTGCTGACGAAGTTGCGCGGCTACATCGTCGAAGAGGTGGCACTCATACACCACGTGTTCCGGGGTGCCTGGTGTGGCCCCACAGTCACACGCTGGTGTCGCCTGTTTCCCAAACCGGCATAGATATGCCGGGTAGGGTCCATGACCTGTGAGGAAGTGCAGCAGTCCTCGTGATGGTGTGAAGTGCTTTAGTTGTAACCTTTCCCTAATATTGGGCAGCAGTTCATGTGTTCGCCGACCGGTTTCCTCTTTATCCCATTGTTCTTGCCAAAGTTCTTCCCCCCTTCGTTTGATTTCAATTTTGTTCCCCACGTATATCCCCATCAATTCAACTACTTTGTCCCTGTTTCCCTTTTTTATCCAGTACCATGCTGCCTGCTCCCGGATTTTAATGTCGAGCGGGCAGAGCCCCATCAGTACTGTTAGGGCTCCTCCAGGTGTAGTTCTGTATGCTCCCACTGATCTTAGTAACATGCTCCGCTGCACTCTTCTCACAGCCATGGCAGGCATAACCCTCGTGAGTCTGTGGGCCCAGATTCCTGATCCATATCCTACAATTGAAGTCAATATGCTATTATGATATAATTTGATTAGTTCTGGTGGTAGGTGAAATCGCTTGTGTCCAATTGCAATGAGATGATTTAATGTTTCCAAGGATTTTTGTGTAACGGTATCTATGTGTGATGTATATGTCCACCTCTCATCGACGACTACGCCCAGGTATCGCGCTTCATGGCGTCGAAGAACTGGTGAGCCGTCTATCCTCACAGTTGGATTTCTAACTAGTTGTCCTTTTAAGAGTAGATATGTAGATTTTGTTGGAGAAATCTTCATTTTGGACAGGTGGCACCATGTACTTAGGATTGTTATGGCCCTTTCAATTTTCGGCTCTAAGTCTTCGCGGCTACGGCCACCAACCAGCAGGAGGAGGTCGTCCGCGTAGGCTATGCCCTCTAGCACATCGTCGCTGTTCTGAAGGTTGTCCAAAAGAGGTTCCATATTAACATCCCAAAAGAGTGGCCCCAGGACTGACCCCTGTGGACACCCCTTGGTGATCTTTTTGCTTACTCTTCCGCTAGGGGACGATAGCCAGACCTCCCTATTCTCACAATAGCTCCTGAGACAGCCATATAGCGACGCTGGGCACTCCTTCTCTCGCAATCGAGAGAAGAGCGAGGGCCACCACAGGCTGTCAAAGGCGCCACTGATATCCACCATGATGCCGACCACGTATTTGTGCGGGGTAGAGGCGCAGACCTCAGCAGCCAGGGCGATGGCGTCAGACGCCGATCTCCCTGTCCTGAAACCGAATTGTCTGTTACTCATCCCGCACAACACTCGATGTGCTGCCAGTCTGTCTGCCAGCAACCTCTCAAAAAGTTTCCCCAGTGTGTCTAATAGACATATGGGCCTGTAGGATTTGGGTTCTCGTGGATCTTTGTCTCGACTTTTCTTGATAATTACAACTGTAGCCCTTTTCCATATTTGGGGGAATTTCCCGAGCCGCAGACACTCGTTGTACAACCTTGTGAGAGGTGCCACCAATTGGGGAGCCAGGAATTGCACCACCTCTGCGGTGATGCCGTCTGGGCCTGGAGCCTTGCCTCTTTTAAGGGCTTTTATTTGTGTAGCTACTTCTTCCTCGGAGAAGGGATATACCATATTGTTGTTTCGGTATTCCTCTAGATCTTGTCTCCGAATCTGCTGTTGTGCCTCAGAGTCCTCATTTTCGCCATCGTCAGGCAGCAGGACACGGAGGAGGACCTCAGCAGTCTCCTGCCAGGTTTCCGTCATCCTGCCCTGATCCCTGACGGTGGACAACACCATGGGTGACCTGATCTTTTCCCGCACCAACTTATATGGTACACCCCATGGGTCTGTAGCTAGTTGCGTTTGTACATACTTTTCCCAGCTCTGTAGCCTCAAGGCTTTGAGCTCTTGCTGGAAGTGCTCCTTGGCCTCTCTATATCTCAGCAGCCAACGTTGCTTTTCTTCCCAGACGACACTTCGCTGGTAGTACCTCCTGGCCCTCCTGACAGACTGGCGCATCTGTCCCAGCTCGGTTGACCATGGTGACGGAGAGGCCGCTACGGCTCTCCTCCTGGTTGGTACAGCGGCCTTTACCGCCCTTACGACTGCTTTCACCAGCTCCTCTGCGTATCCCTCGACATTTTCGTCACCGTCGGGCAATGTCGGTATTTCACACTCCCTTGCCAGGCGATCCCAGTCAGCTCTGTTGTAGTTTAGCTGTGTCTCCCACCCCATGTCCCAGCGGCATTCTTCGTCTCCCAATGAGAATGTGATAAGATTGTGGTCACTGGTTGTTACCTGGTCCCAGACCATCCAGTTTGTTACTTTGGTGGCGAGATTGGGCGTGACCAATGTAACGTCAATGTTGGTGCCCTCGCCCCCACCTCCTGCGTAGGTGGGCGGGTTTCCTTGCTTATTGGCGACCATTAGCTGTAGCGCCATGATGGTCTCTTCAGCCTTTTCTCCTCGGTCATCTCGTGTGCCGCTGAACCACAGGGGGGACTTGGCATTTATATCTGCTGTAATGACACATCGACGTCCCCGCAACGCCGTGGTTACTTGTGTAAGCTTGTCAAGGAATTCATCTATTGTCCGGCCGTACTGGAAGTACATGTTTATGATGTATAGTACTCCAGCTGATGTTTGTAGTTCCACGACGTTGCAGTGATCGTCGGAAAACTGGGAGAGAACTGTGGCTCTTAGCGCTTTGTTGATGATCATTATAGCTGCTCTGGGTTCTGCTCCACTGTGAATGACCTGCCAACTTGCTGCCGCAAATGGGATTCGCCCAGCCAGGGAGTATGGTTCCTGCAAACAGAGCACATCCAGACTCCTCTCCTCCACGACTCTGCGGAGTTCCTGCATGACTAATTTGCTGTTATGTGAGTTAATCTGTCCTACGTTTAAATGGGTCTCGTGCATAATATGTTCTTATATGTGATTCGGGCCAGTTCTTATTCCAGTCGTGGGCTATTCTTCCATTTGTTATGACAGATTGACTGTAGAGTTCATCTAGATCAAATTTCTCATTTCGTCTGTCAAATACTTTTTTGATCAGGTCACGCAGGGCTCCAAAGTCGGTGGGGAGATTCATTGTCTTCAGCTGTATTCTGTCGACAGCCTCCATCACCGAGAAGGTGACGTCTCTGCTGTATTCATGACCGACACGTACCACATGCCTCAGGGCTGTGGTGAGGACCGCCGGCTCCTCCAGGCGTGCTAATTGTAGTGCATGTTCTAGGTTGGGGTATACCCTTTTGGGATCTACGCCCAAACCTTTTTGTATACCAGAGTTGGTAGAGGAAAATGTACTGTCTATTACATTGACTTGTATGTCTTGTTTCTCTGGTACGTTCGTCTGTGGTTTTGCCACAGGATGCCCTTTTGGTCGTTCTAGCTCTTTAAGCGACCCTAGTCCCCGTCTTGAGGGAGAGGAAGCACCAATGTAACCACAGGGGTCCGTTTGTACACCAGCATCTTTCGTGTCTACTTTCATGATTCGGATATTGGTAACTCCTTGTAAGAACTCCCTAAATCTGCTGGCCCTTAGTGCATCCCTCGCCCTTTTACTCGGAGACTTTCTCTTAGGCTTCCTGCCGCCTGATATGGACTCAGCCATAATCAGTTCTCGAGATAAGTCTCTGTTCTAGTAACCTATATGTGGGGCAATTTCTTCCCGTGGCATTACAGTTCTTTTTTCCTCGTCTTGTACAAGGGATACATATCCCTGTTTTGCCACACGTTTTCCTGGTGTGATCTTCTGCACCACACCTGGAGCAAGCCGGCTTTCGCTCACAGTGTTTGTGAACATGATCGAGGTCTCCACAATTATGACACCGGGGAACTACAAGGTAGTCCCTAACGTTTATGGAGTGGAACCCCATGTAGATTCTGCCCATAGTAGTGAGCTTACGCCACATATTCCCCGAAACTTCAGCTACATGGTGTACAACATCGCGCTCTCTGGGTCCAGTTCTAAATCGTAATTTGAACTCTTTTTTGAAATCGTCCAGACTCATGTTCTCAAAATTTTGTTGATTTATTGTCTCATAGATGTCGTTTTCGTTTATTGCAGTGGGTACGTCGTATAGGATTACTAAGGGATTCCGCTTTTTGGGCGGTTCACACTTGACAACCTTTTTGAGTTTTTCATGTTTTAATATTTTGTCCCTGTCCTCTTCAGTCGCAACATCTACTATAACAACGTTTTTTGTTGCCTTTACCTTGTTTATTTTTATTTTGTCTGCTGCAGGATTTATGGTAGTTGTAAATAATTCCTGTACTTTTTTGATATCCTGGCCTGGCAGGGGTCTTAAGAAGACAGCCGTGTCAGGCTTTTTGGATACCTTTTCAATTGTCTCTTTTGTGGATTGTGCTTTGGTGGCCGCTTGTGCGACCACTCCTGCCCACGTTTTGGTGGGCTGTTTCCGTAGTCGTTCATTTTCCTTTTCCAATTCCTCGAGTCGTCCCTCGAGCTTCGCGCTAGCGATAGCCCAGGCGGCGAGCTCCTTCTTAATTGAGAGTACTGCTGTGTTACTAATTTTACCGTTTTTGATACTAGTGTCCAACAATTGATTTATCTTAGTATGCCATTCTGTCACGTTCTCTGCGTTCTGCCCCAGGCCCTCTTCAGGGGTGGGAACAGTAAGTGTCGAACACCTCGAAATAACACTCGACTCACTCGTCTCTTGGTCAGCCATGATTTATTGACGAGTGAAAAAAGTTGGGAGCCCGTCTCTTGCCCCGGACCGGCTCCTCTGGCATGGGGGGGGACTGTTGCAGCTCGCCCACCGACCTCGCCCCTAGGTCAAGGGCACTCCTGAGCTGCAGGGTTCAGCGCGCCGTTGCCAGCGCACTGGTCCCCGTCGAAGGCCTCGTCGTCGACGATTTCACTCGACGCTCCTCGGCAAGTGCACCCCGCACTCCGGAGAGGCGGATGCACCCCTCGCCCTTCGCCGCCTACTAGCCCGAGTTTCCACCTGAAGGCCAAGGACCCACTCCTACTCAGGTGGTGGGTCGGTCCCCCAGTCGTTCGGCGGTCTGGGCCCATCTAACCTAGCCCAGGCGATGTCACCACCTCCTGGGTTTGGCAGAACACGCCCCGGTTACCCAGGGGCGCGGCGAAGCACCCTTGCCGACTCGCGCCGCGATCCCGCGCCGATGAACGAGGTCGCCGGCATGCAGAGCACCTGCTGGTCTGTGCCCTGCGAACAGAAAGGGACTGGTGTTCGGTCCCTCGACACAGCTCCCCCTGTGCCACGCACCCTTCGCTTTCGCATCGGGTTGGGTCGCAGCTCTCCCTTTTGACGCAAGGCAGAATGCCGAGCTTGACGTCTGGCACCACGGGAAGGCGGAAAGAGCTACTTGGGAAGGAGAGGCTGTAAGAGACGCTTCACTTCCCCTAGTGAGGACTGCCGCGGCACGCCCGACTGGAAAGCGATACGCCCCAGTGCGAGCCTCCGTGCCTTACGGCGCGCCGGCAACGGGCGGGCCCGCGCCGAAACGCGCCGTCAAGCGACTGACCTCACGCCAGACTCGGGACTCTGTTTGCATGTATTAGCTCTAGAATTACCACAGTTATCCAAGTAACGTGGGTACGATCTAAGGAACCATAACTGATTTAATGAGCCATTCGCGGTTTCACCTTAATGCGGCTTGTACTGAGACATGCATGGCTTAATCTTTGAGACAAGCATATGACTACTGGCAGGATCAACCAGGGAGCTGCGTCAACTAGAGCTGAGCAGCCGGCCGCCCGGGAGTGTGTCCCGGGGGCCCGCGCGAACACGCAAGCGTCCGCTCAATTATTCTGCAAACAGGAGGAGGCTGAGCTCCCCTGCACCATACACCTCGAAACCCTCTCAGGTCCCGGCGGCGCGCAGCGCCGTCCTAAGTACTTGGTCGGGTTCGAGAGAGGCGCAATCGCCCGGAGTTTGGCGAGTAGACGCTTTAGGTGCGACCACCCGTGCTCCCAACTGAGCTTGCCGCTGCCGACAGAGGCCCGGGAGCGTGCTGTCGTGGCATTGCCGGCGGGAGACAACACGCGCCACCTACGGTGACCGGCAGCTCCAACGCCAGCGCCACAGAAGGACAAAAGCCCCACTTGGGTGCCGAAGCGAACTCTCCCAGCACAGCGCACGCGCCAACACGTCCGCACAGCTGCGATACAAACCACCTGCGAGAACCGCAGAGGCGACCGAGCAGCAGACGGCGTCGCGGCGCCGAGCGCCGGGCGGCGGCGCATCCTCAGCGCACACAGTCCTCAATCGGACCAGCACACTGCAGATGTCCACCGCGCTTCGCACCGGGCCCGCGAGGACCTACTTTGGCCGCACGGCGCCGCGTGCAGGGTGCGCCGGCGCGCAGCTGCGCCGCCTGCCGCCTCCGTCGGCCGGCGCGCCTGCCACTGGCCGCCCCCACCAGCCGGCTGTAGCGCGTGCGCCCACGCACCGCGCGGCCAGCACGCCGGGAGGCCCCCCCTCACCGGCCGGGGACGGTCCCACCCAGCCACCGCCGCGTATCGCTTCACACCCAGATGCCATTCACGTTCGTGGGCATGGTGGGTATCGCTGGAACAACCGGTTGGTAGCTCAACCGATCGTCGCCATCACTGATTCACCCCTAGCGAGAACAACCGCACCACAACGGTTTACCAGTTGTTCATTTGCGTAACGTCACCAGCAAACGTAGGCGTCCATCGCCATTTGCAAATTCAACGATTGTTGCATGCCTGTGTCAGGTGTCACGACACACTATGTCTGCCCACATACACGCAACAACATGTGCACGCTTCGCGAACACGTGGAAGGTGGCCCCCGTACGTATGCGATGTCCATTGCGCGAACGACTGTCAACCGGCCTCTGTCGCATGTCGCAGATGTGGAACGCAGTGCACCATGCTATCACGGTGTGTGAGAAGAGACGACTACGTCTGACAACACGCGCCACTACATCAACAGACGGCTCATGCTGATCGCCATCCAGGGCATACCACACTGCAATCCAGCTCTTATAGGGAGACGACACGTAGCTGAGTGCACAACATTTGGACCGCATGGTTCGCCGTTGTTGGCGCAGTCGTTGTACGGTCACATGTACCACGATGTATCATTCAGTACATGAGGACCAATGTGCAGTACAGTGTGTGATTTGGACGTACAACATCAGCGGACAGTTGACACAGGCCGTACCACAGCGTAGGCTACGTGCTTCGCCATGCGAATGCCAATGAACAACTGCAAATGCCAATGAACAACTGCAAAGGGCATTGAGCATGTACGTCCTGCTGCCATCCACATTACAGTGTATAGCTGCAAGGTGTTTAACATGAAGCGATACACTGGGGACCGGGCAGTGCGAGTAGCAAACTATATTGCGGGGGTTGCAGTTAGGCAACACTACACTAATTTAACGCGTCGTATGACAATTACAGAGCAGGTTAAGGCCCAACGTGTGTTGGGTTAAGGCCCAACGTGTGTTGGGTTAAGGCCCAACGTGTGTTGGGTTAAGGCCCAACGTGTGTTGGGTTAAGGCCCAACGTGTGTTGGGTTAAGGCCCAACGTGTGTTGGGTTAAGGCCCAACGTGTGTTGGGTTAAGGCCCAACGTGTGTTGGGTTAAGGCCCAACGTGTGTTGGGTTAAGGCCCAACGTGTGTTGGGTTAAGGCCCAACGTGTGTTGGGTTAAGGCCCAACGTGTGTTGGGTTAAGGCCCAACGTGTGTTGGGTTACAGCGCAATATGGGTTACGTTAAGGGGCAATATAGGTTAGGTTAAGGTACGATATAGGTTAGGTTAAGGTACGATATAGGTTAGGTTAAGGTACGATATAGGTTAGGTTAAGGTACGATATAGGTTAGGTTAAGGTACGATATAGGTTAGGTTAAGGTACGATATAGGTTAGGTTAAGGTACGATATAGGTTAGGTTAAGGTACGATATAGGTTAGCTTAAGGCGCAACGTGGGTTAGGTTACGGCGCAACATAGGTTAGGTTACGGCGCAACATAGGTTAGGTTACGGCGCAACATAGGTTAGGTTAAGGCGCAACATAGGTTAGGTTAAGGCGCAACATAGGTTAGGTTAAGGCGCAACATAGGTTAGGTTAAGGCGCAACATAGGTTAGGTTAAGGCGCAACATAGGTTAGGTTAAGGCGCAACATAGGTTAGGTTAAGGCGCAACATAGGTTAGGTTAAGGCGCAACATAGGTTAGGTTAAGGCGCAACATAGGTTAGGTTAAGGCGCAACATAGGTTAGGTTAAGGCGCAACATAGGTTAGGTTAAGGCGCAACATAGGTTAGGTTAAGGCGCAACATAGGTTAGGTTAAGGCGCAACATAGGTTAGGTTAAGGCGCAACATAGGTTAGGTTAAGGCGCAACATAGGTTAGGTTAAGGCGCAACATAGGTTAGGTTAAGGCGCAACATAGGTTAGGTTAAGGCGCAACATAGGTTAGGTTAAGGCGCAACATAGGTTAGGTTAAGGCGCAACATAGGTTAGGTTAAGGCGCAACATAGGTTAGGTTAAGGCGCAACATAGGTTAGGTTAAGGCGCAATATAGGTTAGGTTAAGGCGCAATATAGGTTAGGTTAAGGCGCAATATAGGTTAGGTTAAGGCGCAATATAGGTTAGGTTAAGGCGCAATATAGGTTAGGTTAAGGTACCGTATAGGTTAGGTTAAGGTACAGTATAGTTTAGGTTAAGGTACACATTGTTGTAAGGAAAGGTGTAATGGGGGGGGGGGCGGCCGGTCGGTTTGTTGATTGTGATTATAGTAAGTGGATGCCTGCGGCATCATCTGATTTGCCACGTCAGGATACACCTTTGGCTCATGACAGGCGGCGCTCCGATTCCATGCTTGTGGGAGACCTGTGTCTTTCATTCCTGCCATTGTTTGTGTGCTGTGAGAGGGGGCAGTATTGTGATGTTGGGTGCACCCCTGTGTAGGACATGTGTGGGTGTTGGTGGCTTAGCTGAGCAATGGTGGTTGTCGGGAGGGTGGGATATTCCGTTTTCTGAGTGGACCTCCCAGTCTGGTTATGACAGTGTGGATTGTCTCATGTGGCGGAGAGGATGCACTGGGTGTTGTTCCATGCTGGTGCTTACATATTGTCTGTGTGCGTGTTACAGGCGGAGAGTAGTGCGTGATAAGAGTGTGTGGCTGACGTGTGGTTGTGATTGTGAGCAGAGTCTTTCAGCATGTATACGGACAGTTGTATATATTATCTGTATTCTGATGGGTCCAT
>NC_060121.1:590015417-590017917 GCF_021461395.2 Schistocerca americana
CAGCACACATCTGCATCAGGCGAGTCGCCAGAACCTTATGGAAGGTTCGGGCTAGCACCGAGCAGACGGTGATGGGCCGAAAGTCAGCGGGGGATGCTGGGGCGGCTGTCTTAGGCAGCAAAGAGGTCCTGGCTCGGAGGAGGGAAGGGGGGAGCTTGCGGGTAAGCAGGAAAAGGTTTAGGAGTTTGGTGGTGACCTCCGCTGGAAGGCGGCGCAGCTGCACCGGCGAGAGGCCGTCAGGGCCGGCAACGGAGCCTCTGGGCGGCAGGGCGGCCGCAACCTCTTCTGCAGTGATCGGCCTCCATAGGCGCTCGAAGTCAACAGACTCCGAGCGCGGGAGAAGCCGGTCGGGAATGGAGCCAGCGTTGGAAGGTGGCTCTGTCGTGAAGAGGCTGCGCCAGAAGTCCACCAGCCCAGGGATGGTCGACGGCGGCTGGAGCAGGGTGCCATCCAGGAGGCCACGCACGCAGCGCGCGCGATTCTTCCTGAAGGCATCCTGACATCTGGCATATTCCCACCGGCGGCGCTTCCGCTTGGAGAGCGGAGGGCCACCACCAGACCGCTGCTTGGATGGCGGGCGCAACGTCTTCCTCTTCCTTGCTCCTGCTTCCTCAGAGCCGACAGCACGGAGGGCCTCAGGCAGCCCAGCCGCGACCACTGCCAACGGCGTACCCGGCCCCAAACACGCAAGGTCGTCCAGGGCCGAGAAGCGCGCGGCCGACCGCGGCAGGCCGGCGAGGTGCCTCCATATAGCTTCGTCGACTATAGATGTTTGTGGCGGGCGCTCAAGCTCCGGCGGAGAGGGTGGCCCCTCCGGCAGCGACTCCGGGACGGGTGAATGGCGCAGACCATGCTGCGTCTGTTGTTCCCGCCTCAGCTCCTCTACGTATTCCCGCACCATCGTCCTGTGTGCCACCGTCCTCCTCCTGCACTTGATGGCATCCAGGGTACGGTGCGGAAACAGGGGTAGAAGCTCCTGGTTTGCAAAGAGGACTTTGGAGTCACTGGCACAGAGAAGCCTAGCCTCCGCCAGGGCGAGCTCCCGCATTTCTTCTTCCGCCCACCGAGCTCTCTTCCTATCGGTTGTAATCTCCGCATTTGCCGCTTCCGGATGGGCGCGGCGGCGGTGTTGTCCGAGCCCGATCTTGCTGCGGAAGGCACGGCTGCAAATGCTGCAGTGGAACCATGGCTCCACGGCCTGCTCTACTTCAGGGCGGGTTGGCAGGCTAGCAGTCGGGACTGTTGGGCCGGGTCCTTCAGCGGAAGGCCCGGTACCCGTGTTTTCTTCTCTTGTTGTCCCAACATTAAGGGTTTTGCGATGGAGGGCTGGTAACCCCCCAAAGCCCCAAGTGCGGACTTCCACTCTGCTTACCAGTCCTATCAAGGACTGGCGTATCGGCGGGCCCACGGGAAGGGGGGAAGCCGCAGGCAAGGAGAGGCTAAGAGGGCATGGCCCATGTATTGCGCTTCACTTGCCCAGTAACTATGAGAGTTACTTAAGAGTTACTTAAGAGAGTCATAGTTACTCCCGCCGTTTACCCGCGCTTGCTTGAATTTCTTCACGTTGACATTCAGAGCACTGGGCAGAAATCACATTGCGTCAACACCCGCTAGGGCCATCGCAATGCTTTGTTTTAATTAGACAGTCGGATTCCCCCAGTCCGTGCCAGTTCTGAGTTGATCGTTGAATGGCGGCCGAAGAGAATCCGCGCACCCGCGCGCCCCCGGAGGAGCACGCTAAGGCGGACGCGGCCTCGCAGCAAGGAAGATCCGTGGGAGGCCAAGGCACGGGACCGAGCTCGGATCCTGCACGCAGGTTGAAGCACCGGGGCGCGAACGCCGCGCAGGCGCGCGCATCCTGCACCGCCGGCCAGCACGAGGCCAACCAACGGCGAGAGCAGACCACGCCCGCGCTAAACGCCCGCACTTACCGGCACCCCTACGGCACTCACCTCGCCCAGGCCCGGCACGTTAGCGCTGACCCACTTCCCGACCAAGCCCGACACGCCCCGATCCTCAGAGCCAATCCTTATCCCGAAGTTACGGATCCAATTTGCCGACTTCCCTTACCTACATTATTCTATCTACTAGAGGCTCTTCACCTTGGAGACCTGCTGCGGATATGGGTACGAACCGGCGCGACACCTCCACATGGCCCTCTCCCGGATTTTCAAGGTCCGAGGGGAAGATCGGGACACCGCCGCAACTGCGGTGCTCTTCGCGTTCCAAACCCTATCTCCCTGCTAGAGGATTCCAGGGAACTCGAACGCTCATGCAGAAAAGAAAACTCTTCCCCGATCTCCCGACGGCGTCTCCGGGTCCTTTTGGGTTACCCCGACGAGCATCTCTAAAAGAGGGGCCCGACTTGTATCGGTTCCGCTGCCGGGTTCCGGAATAGGAACCGGATTCCCTTTCGCCCAACGGGGGCCAGCACAAAGTGCATCATGCTATGACGGCCCCCATCAACATCGGATTTCTCCTAGGGCTTAGGATCGACTGA
>NC_060121.1:590022917-590025417 GCF_021461395.2 Schistocerca americana
CGGGCGGCGGCGCATCCTCAGCGCACACAGTTCTCAATCGGACCAGCACACTGCAGATGTCCACCGCGCTTCGCACCGGGCCCGCGAGGACCTACTTTGGCCGCACGGCGCCGCGTGCAGGGTGCGCCGGCGCGCAGCTGCGCCGCCTGCCGCCTCCGTCGGCCGGCGCGCCTGCCACTGGCCGCCCCCACCAGCCGGCTGTAGCGCGTGCGCCCACGCACCGCGCGGCCAGCACGCCGGGAGGCCCCCCCTCACCGGCCGGGGACGGTCCCACCCAGCCACCGCCGCGTATCGCTTCACACCCAGATGCCATTCACGTTCGTGGGCATGGTGGGTATCGCTGGAACAACCGGTTGGTAGCTCAACCGATCGTCGCCATCACTGATTCACCCCTAGCGAGAACAACCGCACCACAACGGTTTACCAGTTGTTCATTTGCGTAACGTCACCAGCAAACGTAGGCGTCCATCGCCATTTGCAAATTCAACGATTGTTGCATGCCTGTGTCAGGTGTCACGACACACTATGTCTGCCCACATACACGCAACAACATGTGCACGCTTCGCGAACACGTGGAAGGTGGCCCCCGTACGTATGCGATGTCCATTGCGCGAACGACTGTCAACCGGCCTCTGTCGCATGTCGCAGACGTGGAACGCAGTGCACCATGCTATCACGGTGTGTGAGAAGAGACGACTACGTCTGACAACACGCGCCACTACATCAACAGACGGCTCATGCTGATCGCCATCCAGGGCATACCACACTGCAATCCAGCTCTTATAGGGAGACGACACGTAGCTGAGTGCACAACATTTGGACCGCATGGTTCGCCGTTGTTGGCGCAGTCGTTGTACGGTCACATGTACCACGATGTATCATTCAGTACATGAGGACCAATGTGCAGTACAGTGTGTGATTTGGACGTACAACATCAGCGGACAGTTGACACAGGCCGTACCACAGCGTAGGCTACGTGCTTCGCCATGCGAATGCCAATGAACAACTGCAAATGCCAATGAACAACTGCAAAGGGCATTGAGCATGTACGTCCTGCTGCCATCCACATTACAGTGTATAGCTGCAAGGTGTTTAACATGAAGCGATACACTGGGGACCGGGCAGTGCGAGTAGCAAACTATATTGCGGGGGTTGCAGTTAGGCAACACTACACTAATTTAACGCGTCGTATGACAATTACAGAGCAGGTTAAGGCCCAACGTGTGTTGGGTTAAGGCCCAACGTGTGTTGGGTTAAGGCCCAACGTGTGTTGGGTTAAGGCCCAACGTGTGTTGGGTTAAGGCCCAACGTGTGTTGGGTTAAGGCCCAACGTGTGTTGGGTTAAGGCCCAACGTGTGTTGGGTTAAGGCCCAACGTGTGTTGGGTTAAGGCCCAACGTGTGTTGGGTTAAGGCCCAACGTGTGTTGGGTTACAGCGCAATATGGGTTACGTTAAGGGGCAATATAGGTTAGGTTAAGGTACGATATAGGTTAGGTTAAGGTACGATATAGGTTAGGTTAAGGTACGATATAGGTTAGGTTAAGGTACGATATAGGTTAGGTTAAGGTACGATATAGGTTAGGTTAAGGTACGATATAGGTTAGGTTAAGGTACGATATAGGTTAGGTTAAGGTACGATATAGGTTAGGTTAAGGCGCAACGTGGGTTAGGTTACGGCGCAACATAGGTTAGGTTACGGCGCAACATAGGTTAGGTTAAGGCGCAACATAGGTTAGGTTAAGGCGCAACATAGGTTAGGTTAAGGCGCAACATAGGTTAGGTTAAGGCGCAACATAGGTTAGGTTAAGGCGCAACATAGGTTAGGTTAAGGCGCAACATAGGTTAGGTTAAGGCGCAACATAGGTTAGGTTAAGGCGCAACATAGGTTACGTTAAGGCGCAACATAGGTTAGGTTAAGGCGCAACATAGGTTAGGTTAAGGCGCAACATAGGTTAGGTTAAGGCGCAACATAGGTTAGGTTAAGGCGCAACATAGGTTAGGTTAAGGCGCAACATAGGTTAGGTTAAGGCGCAACATAGGTTAGGTTAAGGCGCAACATAGGTTAGGTTAAGGCGCAACATAGGTTAGGTTAAGGCGCAACATAGGTTAGGTTAAGGCGCAACATAGGTTAGGTTAAGGCGCAACATAGGTTAGGTTAAGGCGCAACATAGGTTAGGTTAAGGCGCAACATAGGTTAGGTTAAGGCGCAACATAGGTTAGGTTAAGGCGCAACATAGGTTAGGTTAAGGCGCAACATAGGTTAGGTTAAGGCGCAACATAGGTTAGGTTAAGGCGCAACATAGGTTAGGTTAAGGCGCAACATAGGTTAGGTTAAGGCGCAACATAGGTTAGGTTAAGGCGCAACATAGGTTAGGTTAAGGCGCAACATAGGTTAGGTTAAGGCGCAATATAGGTTAGGTTAAGGCGCAATATAGGTTAGGTTAAGGCGCAATATAGGTTAGGTTAAGGCGCAATATAGGTTAGGTTAAGGTACCGTATA
>NC_060121.1:590030417-590032917 GCF_021461395.2 Schistocerca americana
TTTCATCAAGTGTGATGCCGAGGTATGTATGTTCCTGGACAAACCTAATCCTTTCCCCATCAAGTTCAAGTCTAGGTGGTCTTTCTCTATCAAATTTACCTTTGATGGTTATGGCTACCGTTTTCTGTTTGGAGATCCCTAGTTTATTTTGTGTGGTCCATTCGCTTATGGCTTGTAGTGCTATCCTACCCCTTTCTTCGAGCTGCGACCTACTCTTCCCTTTT
Organism: Schistocerca americana; assembly: GCF_021461395.2. Classification (NCBI taxonomy): domain Eukaryota; kingdom Metazoa; phylum Arthropoda; class Insecta; order Orthoptera; family Acrididae; genus Schistocerca; species Schistocerca americana. Next base: position 590,030,642 of record NC_060121.1, read on the forward strand.
ATGATGATGGCTAGATCATCTGCGTAGGCCACTTTATCCCACTGCTCACCATCCTTCCGTTGTACCACTTCGTCAAATACAAGGTTCCAGAGAAAGGGGCCACAGATAGAACCTTGTGGGCAGCCCTTTGTGATGTTTTTCGTAACTGACCCAGAGTTGCTGTAGACAGTGGCCTTCCTGTTCTTAAAGTAGTTTTCTACTAGGTGGTACATGTTTTGGGGACAACGCATCGCTCGAAGTCGCCTCATTACACTTGGCCACCATAAATTGTCGAAGGCGCCTGCTATGTCCACAAAAATGACAACAACATATTTTTCTTCACAGTTTGCACTGGAGACAACCTGCCTGATTGCCATTTCTGTGGATGCACCCTTTCTGAAGCCAAATTGGTTTGTTGCCTTCAGTCCTGACTCTTCATACCTTTTGTCCAGTCTGGTCACTATTAGCCTTTCTAATACTTTGCCAAGGATAGGGAGCAGGCAGATGGGTCGATAAGACTTCACCTCATCCCTTGGCTTTGTGATAGACTTAAGTAATATGCAGACATTTCCTATTTTCCAATTGTCTGGGAAAGTGGACTCTCTAAGGCAGCTGTTATAGGTATCAATGAGGAGAGCAGGATTGTGTTCCCATATCCGCTTTATAATGGCATCATCTATGCCATCTGGTCCTGTGGCTTTGTGTGGTTTGCATGCCTTCACTGCAGTCTCTATCTCTTGTGCTGAGAAGTCTGGCTCGTTTCCTTCATTTTGGTACCCTATATTTTGCTCCTTCACAGCTGATTGCTGTATTGTGTCCTCCTCTGGGTTGTCATCCGGTAGTAGGTTATTCAACAGTTCTTTCACTGTTTCCTGCCAGGTCATTGTAGGGCCTCTTCCTGCCACTTTTACATTACTGAGGACAGTTTCGGTGCCATATTTAGGGCGAAGGATTCTATCGGTCAGCTTCCAAGGGTCATTGCTGTTGCACTCCTTTACCCATTTCTTCCATGTATCTGTCTTCGCTTTCGTAATTTCTTTGTTATATTTATTTTTTGTGCTTCTGTAAGTTGTCTTTGCTGCCAGTATTTCTGCCTCACGATTTGCACGTCGCGCATTCTGGAGCCGGTGTCGAGCTGCAATTGTGTCCTGCCGCATTTTTGTCAATGTTTCATTCCACCAAGGAACAGCATTCTTCAGCCGTGTTCTTCTCCTCATGGCCTTCCTGCAGCTCTCCTGTATTGCTGTCTGTAGGAGGTCTACTTTCTCATTTACATTTGTTCCCACGGCGTTTGGCCAGTTTTCCACTCTGGTGGTCAGCTGGCAATCAAAAATTTGCCATTTTGCAAAGGTGGTGTTGTATCTCAGTAGCTCTTCTATGACCCTCTCCCTATGTTGTTTTGAGATCTCAAACGTGATCGCCCTGTGGTCACTTGAGGTCCATTCCTCTTGAATCATCCATCTAGAGACCATCCTTGACATGTTTGCTGAGCAAAGTGTTACGTCGATGTTATTTTCCCCAGCTGGCCCACTGAAAGTTGTTAACGGTGAGTCTCTATTTATTACAGTTAAGCCATGTTGGAAGATGAAATCCTCTAGTTTTCGTCCTGCTTCATCTGTGTCCTGGCTGTGCCATAGTGGTGACATGGCATTCGCATCCATTGCTATTATGAAGGCTTTTCCTTGGGTTTCGTGGATGATGGTATCCAGTCGATGCAAATATTCATCAATTGGGGTATTGAACTGGCAGTACAGGCTTATTAAGTATATTTCACCAAAATCGCCGGTTACTGCAGCTACAGCGGTATGAGCATCACAAAGGGAGGTTATCTGCAGAATTGTCAAGTTTGTGTTTCGTATTCCTATGGCTGCTTTCGGTACTCCATGGTTGCTGCTGTATACTAGGCGGAAGCCTAGAGGATATCCTTTGATCTTATTTTCCATTAAATAGGGCTCTTGGATAAGAATAATGTCAAGGTTTTCCTCTTCCATCTTAAATGATGCTTGACTAGGTACTACTTTGGATCTCTGCCCGTTTAGTTGGAGAATCTTGAGGGTACTGGACTTTGTGTTCACGTCAGCTACCTGTCGACCTGGGGACTGTGGCGTAGAAGTGTTACTGGCCATATTCAGTTCTTTGTTCTTCTTTCGCCATGAATCTGACATATTCGGGGCAGTTTTTGTCCATTACTGAGTGGTTATGTGGCTTCTTCCAGTGCTTGCAGTTTGCACACTGTGGTGCCTTGTTCCTGTTACTGCATTCCTTAATGCTATGTCCTGGTGCTGCACAGTGCCCAC
>NC_060121.1:590037917-590042917 GCF_021461395.2 Schistocerca americana
CCTTCAGTGTAGCGCGCGTGCGGCCCAGAACATCTAAGGGCATCACAGACCTTTTATTGCTCAATCTCGTGCGGCTAGAAGCCGCCTGTCCCTCTAAGAAGAAAAGTAATCGCTGACAGCACGAAGGATGTCACGCGACTAGTTAGCAGGCTACAGTCTCGTTCGTTATCGGAATTAACCAGACAAATCGCTCCACCAACTAAGAACGGCCATGCACCACCACCCACCGAATCAAGAAAGAGCTATCAATCTGTCAATCCTTCCGGTGTCCGGGCCTGGTGAGGTTTCCCGTGTTGAGTCAAATTAAGCCGCAGGCTCCACTCCTGGTGGTGCCCTTCCGTCAATTCCTTTAAGTTTCAGCTTTGCAACCATACTTCCCCCGGAACCCAAAAGCTTTGGTTTCCCGGAGGCTGCCCGCCGAGTCATCGGAGGAACTGCGGCGGATCGCTGGCTGGCATCGTTTATGGTTAGAACTAGGGCGGTATCTGATCGCCTTCGAACCTCTAACTTTCGTTCTTGATTAATGAAAACATACTTGGCAAATGCTTTCGCTTCTGTTCGTCTTGCGACGATCCAAGAATTTCACCTCTAACGTCGCAATACGAATGCCCCCGCCTGTCCCTATTAATCATTACCTCGGGTTCCGAAAACCAACAAAATAGAACCGAGGTCCTATTCCATTATTCCATGCACACAGTATTCAGGCGGGCTTGCCTGCTTTAAGCACTCTAATTTGTTCAAAGTAAACGTGCCGGCCCACCGAGACACTCACTCAAGAGCACCCTGGTAGGATCGCAACGGGGTCCGCCTCGGGACGCACGAGCACGCACGAGGCGCGTCGCACGCCTTCAGCTCGCCCCACCGGCAGGACGTCCCACGATACATGCCAGTTAAACACCGACGGGCGGTGAACCAACAGCGTGGGACACAAATCCAACTACGAGCTTTTTAACCGCAACAACTTTAATATACGCTATTGGAGCTGGAATTACCGCGGCTGCTGGCACCAGACTTGCCCTCCAATAGATACTCGTTAAAGGATTTAAAGTGTACTCATTCCGATTACGGGGCCTCGGATGAGTCCCGTATCGTTATTTTTCGTCACTACCTCCCCGTGCCGGGAGTGGGTAATTTGCGCGCCTGCTGCCTTCCTTGGATGTGGTAGCCGTTTCTCAGGCTCCCTCTCCGGAATCGAACCCTGATTCCCCGTTACCCGTTACAACCATGGTAGGCGCAGAACCTACCATCGACAGTTGATAAGGCAGACATTTGAAAGATGCGTCGCCGGTACGAGGACCGTGCGATCAGCCCAAAGTTATTCAGAGTCACCAAGGCAAACGGACCGGACGAGCCGACCGATTGGTTTTGATCTAATAAAAGCGTCCCTTCCATCTCTGGTCGGGACTCTGTTTGCATGTATTAGCTCTAGAATTACCACAGTTATCCAAGTAACGTGGGTACGATCTAAGGAACCATAACTGATTTAATGAGCCATTCGCGGTTTCACCTTAATGCGGCTTGTACTGAGACATGCATGGCTTAATCTTTGAGACAAGCATATGACTACTGGCAGGATCAACCAGGGAGCTGCGTCAACTAGAGCTGAGCAGCCGGCCGCCCGGGAGTGTGTCCCGGGGGCCCGCGCGAACACGCAAGCGTCCGCTCAATTATTCTGCAAACAGGAGGAGGCTGAGCTCCCCTGCACCATACACCTCGAAACCCTCTCAGGTCCCGGCGGCGCGCAGCGCCGTCCTAAGTACTTGGTCGGGTTCGAGAGAGGCGCAATCGCCCGGAGTTTGGCGAGTAGACGCTTTAGGTGCGACCACCCGTGCTCCCAACTGAGCTTGCCGCTGCCGACAGAGGCCCGGGAGCGTGCTGTCGTGGCATTGCCGGCGGGAGACAACACGCGCCACCTACGGTGACCGGCAGCTCCAACGCCAGCGCCACAGAAGGACAAAAGCCCCACTTGGGTGCCGAAGCGAACTCTCCCAGCACAGCGCACGCGCCAACACGTCCGCACAGCTGCGATACAAACCACCTGCGAGAACCGCAGAGGCGACCGAGCAGCAGACGGCGTCGCGGCGCCGAGCGCCGGGCGGCGGCGCATCCTCAGCGCACACAGTCCTCAATCGGACCAGCACACTGCAGATGTCCACCGCGCTTCGCACCGGGCCCGCGAGGACCTACTTTGGCCGCACGGCGCCGCGTGCAGGGTGCGCCGGCGCGCAGCTGCGCCGCCTGCCGCCTCCGTCGGCCGGCGCGCCTGCCACTGGCCGCCCCCACCAGCCGGCTGTAGCGCGTGCGCCCACGCACCGCGCGGCCAGCACGCCGGGAGGCCCCCCCTCACCGGCCGGGGACGGTCCCACCCAGCCACCGCCGCGTATCGCTTCACACCCAGATGCCATTCACGTTCGTGGGCATGGTGGGTATCGCTGGAACAACCGGTTGGTAGCTCAACCGATCGTCGCCATCACTGATTCACCTCTAGCGAGAACAACCGCACCACAACGGTTTACCAGTTGTTCATTTGCGTAACGTCACCAGCAAACGTAGGCGTCCATCGCCATTTGCAAATTCAACGATTGTTGCATGCCTGTGTCAGGTGTCACGACACACTATGTCTGCCCACATACACGCAACAACATGTGCACGCTTCGCGAACACGTGGAAGGTGGCCCCCGTACGTATGCGATGTCCATTGCGCGAACGACTGTCAACCGGCCTCTGTCGCATGTCGCAGATGTGGAACGCAGTGCACCATGCTATCACGGTGTGTGAGAAGAGACGACTACGTCTGACAACACGCGCCACTACATCAACAGACGGCTCATGCTGATCGCCATCCAGGGCATACCACACTGCAATCCAGCTCTTATAGGGAGACGACACGTAGCTGAGTGCACAACATTTGGACCGCATGGTTCGCCGTTGTTGGCGCAGTCGTTGTACGGTCACATGTACCACGATGTATCATTCAGTACATGAGGACCAATGTGCAGTACAGTGTGTGATTTGGACGTACAACATCAGCGGACAGTTGACACAGGCCGTACCACAGCGTAGGCTACGTGCTTCGCCATGCGAATGCCAATGAACAACTGCAAATGCCAATGAACAACTGCAAAGGGCATTGAGCATGTACGTCCTGCTGCCATCCACATTACAGTGTATAGCTGCAAGGTGTTTAACATGAAGCGATACACTGGGGACCGGGCAGTGCGAGTAGCAAACTATATTGCGGGGGTTGCAGTTAGGCAACACTACACTAATTTAACGCGTCGTATGACAATTACAGAGCAGGTTAAGGCCCAACGTGTGTTGGGTTAAGGCCCAACGTGTGTTGGGTAAAGGCCCAACGTGTGTTGGGTTAAGGCCCAACGTGTGTTGGGTTAAGGCCCAACGTGTGTTGGGTTAAGGCCCAACGTGTGTTGGGTTAAGGCCCAACGTGTGTTGGGTTAAGGCCCAACGTGTGTTGGGTTAAGGCCCAACGTGTGTTGGGTTAAGGCCCAACGTGTGTTGGGTTAAGGCCCAACGTGTGTTGGGTTAAGGCCCAACGTGTGTTGGGTTAAGGCCCAACGTGTGTTGGGTTACAGCGCAATATGGGTTACGTTAAGGGGCAATATAGGTTAGGTTAAGGTACGATATAGGTTAGGTTAAGGTACGATATAGGTTAGGTTAAGGTACGATATAGGTTAGGTTAAGGTACGATATAGGTTAGGTTAAGGTACGATATAGGTTAGGTTAAGGTACGATATAGGTTAGGTTAAGGTACGATATAGGTTAGGTTAAGGCGCAACGTGGGTTAGGTTACGGCGCAACATAGGTTAGGTTACGGCGCAACATAGGTTAGGTTACGGCGCAACATAGGTTAGGTTAAGGCGCAACATAGGTTAGGTTAAGGCGCAACATAGGTTAGGTTAAGGCGCAACATAGGTTAGGTTAAGGCGCAACATAGGTTAGGTTAAGGCGCAACATAGGTTAGGTTAAGGCGCAACATAGGTTAGGTTAAGGCGCAACATAGGTTAGGTTAAGGCGCAACATAGGTTAGGTTAAGGCGCAACATAGGTTAGGTTAAGGCGCAACATAGGTTAGGTTAAGGCGCAACATAGGTTAGGTTAAGGCGCAACATAGGTTAGGTTAAGGCGCAACATAGGTTAGGTTAAGGCGCAACATAGGTTAGGTTAAGGCGCAACATAGGTTAGGTTAAAGCGCAACATAGGTTAGGTTAAGGCGCAACATAGGTTAGGTTAAGGCGCAACATAGGTTAGGTTAAGGCGCAACATAGGTTAGGTTAAGGCGCAACATAGGTTAGGTTAAGGCGCAACATAGGTTAGGTTAAGGCGCAACATAGGTTAGGTTAAGGCGCAACATAGGTTAGGTTAAGGCGCAACATAGGTTAGGTTAAGGCGCAACATAGGTTAGGTTAAGGCGCAACATAGGTTAGGTTAAGGCGCAACATAGGTTAGGTTAAGGCGCAACATAGGTTAGGTTAAGGCGCAACATAGGTTAGGTTAAGGCGCAACATAGGTTAGGTTAAGGCGCAACATAGGTTAGGTTAAGGCGCAACATAGGTTAGGTTAAGGCGCAACATAGGTTAGGTTAAGGCGCAACATAGGTTAGGTTAAGGCGCAATATAGGTTAGGTTAAGGCGCAATATAGGTTAGGTTAAGGCGCAATATAGGTTAGGTTAAGGCGCAATATAGGTTAGGTTAAGGTACCGTATAGGTTAGGTTAAGGTACAGTATAGTTTAGGTTAAGGTACACATTGTTGTAAGGAAAGGTGTAATGGGGGGGGGGGGGCGGCCGGTCGGTTTGTTGATTGTGATTATAGTAAGTGGATGCCTGCGGCATCATCTGATTTGCCACGTCAGGATACACCTTTGGCTCATGACAGGCGGCGCTCCGATTCCATGCTTGTGGGAGACCTGTGTCTTTCATTCCTGCCATTGTTTGTGTGCTGTGAGAGGGGGCAGTATTGTGATGTTGGATGCACCCCTGTG
>NC_060121.1:590047917-590055417 GCF_021461395.2 Schistocerca americana
TCGATGACTCTGGAGACGGTCAGCCAGCAACTTCTCAAATGCTTTGCCCATTACATCCAGCAGACAGATAGGCCGATAGGATTTCGGCACTGTTGGATCTTTATCAGGGCCTTTCCTGATAATTACAACTTCGGCAGTTTTCCACTTTAGTGGATAATAGCCCCTTTGTAAACAGCTGTTGTAAATACGACTTAGTGCTGGGGCGACCAAGTGTGCGAGTCCCTGTAAGATCTCCACAGGGATCCCGTCAGGACCAGGCGCCTTCTTCCTTGCAAAGGTGTAGATGGTTGCTTCCACCTCCTCTGCTGAGAAAGGGCACACGTTTGTATCGTTAAGATACGGAATCGACAGCGCCTGACGTATGTCCCGCTGCTCGTGCGAGTCTTGGTCCTCAATGTCATCAGGCAATAATGTATCCAACAGCAACCTTGCTGTTTCTTCCCAATTCTTGGTCGTGTCTCCATCCCCAGCACGTAGCGTAGACAGCATCATGGGCGATCTTATTTTTTCTCGAACGATTTTGTAAGGAACTCCCCAAGGGTCTGTTCCCAGCTGATCGTTCACAAATCTTTCCCAGGATTGGCGCCTTGTAATGTCCAACTGATCCTTGTATCTCTGCTTCAGACGACGATAAATACGCAGGTGGTATTGTCGTTCGTCATGGGCAAAGCTCCTTTGGTAGTTGCTTCGCGCCCTTCTGACCGATCGTTTGAGCACAGTCAGTTCAGGGGTCCATGGGGTGGACTCCCTGCAGATGTATCTCGCTATTCGAGGTACAGCCAGTGTGATAGCCGTTTGCACGGAGCTTACCAGCTCCTCCACAGCTTCATCAATATTACCTATGTCCTCTCCGAACTCGGGAGGACTGAACACCTGCACGAGTCGGTCCCAGTCTGTCCGAGCATAATTGAAGCGTTCCACCCACTCGCCTGGCACATCCGCGATGGTCGGCGCTATATCAAATGTTATACAGTTATGATCACTGACAGTTAGATGTTCTCTTACTTGCCAGTTATGGACGTGGGGTGCTGCCCTCTCGCTTGCTAGTGTGACATCAATATTTGATGTTGCACCCGCCCTCCCTGAGTAGGTGGGGGGGTACCCAGGCAAGTTTAGCACATACATGTGCGTTTCCATTATCAAATCAACAAGCTCCGCACCCCTACCGTCCTGCACATCGCTGTGCCAGAGTGGGGACTTAGCATTAGCATCAAGAGCTACAATTATAGCCTGCCCGGCTAAAACTCTTAGTATCCAATTCAGCTGATCAAGATAAATCTTGATGTCATGTCTGAATTGGCAGTAGACGTTTACAACGTACATACTGTAAGACAGCAGATTTAGTTGTACAACTATAATATGCTCAGTACAGAACTGACTTAATATCGTAGTTTTAATAGTTTTATTCAATACTATAATTGCACTCATGGGGTTCCCACCTGAGGATACCACCTGTGCTGTTGCGGGAAAACCAGGGACTCGACCCGCACAGGAGTTCGGTTCTTGTATCAGAAGAATATCAATTCCTTCTTGTTCCGCTACCTTCCGTAGCTCATGTGCAACCATCTGGCTGCGCATGGCATTGACTTGTACCACTTTAAATATCGCCGTAATCTGTTCTTTGGACAAGTCTGTCTAAGAACATTCGGTGGGTTGGACAATCTTTAGGTCCACCACACTTACGGCCTCGTCGTCTGCATGGTACACATACTGCCGCCTTGTCCTTATTAGGACAGCCATTCTTAATATGTCCAGAGAGGCCACAATGGCCGCATATGATATCAGGTTGCGTACAGTACTTGTTTGTATGATTAATGTCCTGGCATTTAGTGCATCTCGGCACTGCCAGGTAATCTTTTATATTCAACGCAGAGTAGCCAACATGCAACCGACCCGCTCTCGTTAGTAATTTCCATAAACCTGGCGAGACTTCTACCACGTGGTGTACTGTCAGTTTCTCACGTGGTCCTACTTTAAAGCGTAATTTAAACTGTTCATCGAATTCTCCTCTTGTCATGTTCATATCAAAATTTTGGGTATATATTGCGTCTACTAGATTGTCTGTTGTCATGTACGTAGGTACATCATACAGACACATCAAAGGTCGACGCTTGCGAGGAGGTTCACACTTCGCTTTATTGTTTAGTTGTTCGTTGTTCAAGATCTTTTGGCAGTCCTCTTGTGATGCTGCTTCTACTATCAGCACATTCTTTGCAGTGCGTACATTATTTATCTTTATCTTGTCTTTCTTAGGATCTATGCACTTCTCGAATACTGACTTAACAGCCTTAATGTCATCACCAGGTTTAGGTTTAATGAAGACTGTAGGAGCAACTTTCTTAATGTTGTCCTGTATGGTTTGTTTCGCTGTCGGTGCCTTGGCAACTGGGGCTCTAGCAACCGCAGCATAAGACCGGGCCGGTTGACCTCTAAGTCTTTCATTTTCTTTCTCTAATTCCGTTACCCTACCCTCTAACTGAGAGTGGGCGATTGCCCAGTTGGCTACAAAGTCCCTAATATGGTTAATAGCATAATTGCTTATCTTACCATTTTTAATGCTAGTATCCAGCAATTTCAAAAATTTCGCATGTCGCTCAGCGACAGACACATTCTCGAGGCTCGAAACTTCGCTAGTATCTAACGTATTAACACTCTCTTGATTTTCTGCCATTTTGATAATTAGAGAGTGTAAAAGTGGAGGCCCGTCTCTTGCCCCGGACCGGCCTCTCTGGCATGGGGGGAGGCTATATGCAGCTCGCTCACCGGTCCCGCCCCTTGACCAAGAGCTATTAGTAACTGAGCTGCCAGGTTTAGCACGCCGTGGGTACAGCGTACTAGTCCTCTTCAACAGCCACACCACCACAGTTTTCACCCGCTCCCTTATCGGCGAATGCCACCCACATTCCGGGAGAGCGGATTCACTCTCCGTCCTTCGCCCCCTACTAGGCCAGGTTCCCACCAAAGGCCAAAGACCCGGTCCTACTCAGGTGCCGGGCCGGTCCCCCAGACGTTCGGAGGTCTGGACCCATCTAACCTGACCGGGGACATGTCACCACGCCCCGGCTTGGCGGAGCATGCCTTGGGGTCCAAGACAAGGCGAGTGGCCTTCGCCGACTTGGGGCAGGATCCCACCACAGCAAATGCAGCTATCAGAACCAGTGTACAAGTTGTTCAGCACACTGTCGCGCCCCTACCCTTCAGTTGCCCGAAGGCTTAACAGCTCCACCTCAAGAAGGCAGGTAAGGGCACTTGAGAAGGAGAGGCTGTTTGAGACGCATCCTTCCCCACACTGCCTTTTACCAACCGAGAGCCCGCACAGCTTGAGGGCTCACAGTATGAGACAGCTGGAGCTAAAAAAATAGGACAGATAGGGACAGCGGGAATCTCGTTAATCCATTCATGCGCGTCACTAATTAGATGACGAGGCATTTGGCTATCAACAGCCGTCTTTATTCAAAATAATTTGAATAACACAAAATATATACATATATAGTACGTGGCAGGTGTTTGACGCCATGTCCGCCACCGAGGTGGGGACTTACAGGGCGGTACCACAAGATACAGGTATAAAACTAACATACACATATACATATATATCAGTGCGGAAGAACAACAACAAAACACACAAAATAAAGACACTAAGAAGGAAGAACAAAGACGGTTTATTCCTCCTGTGGATAGGCCCCAGGAGTCAAGGCGAAGAAAAAAAATAACCAGCAGCCTAGCCGACGCCGACACGCTGCTTCGGGCTAGGAGCCGTCATACGCTCGAAAATCTTGTAACTTTTGCAGCAGCTCTGTAGTGTTCTTGTGCTCAGCACCGCCAGTTCTCGGGGTCGGAAGCCTAAGGCGGCGAGATCCCTCGCCGACGCTGGAGACCATACACCCCTCCAGTTCAACGTCGCGGTGGACACAATCACCTCCTCAACGTCACGGTGCAGGTTGGAGATGGCACGCCGGATGGACGGCGTGTCGTAGTAGGCCGCCTTCTGGGAGTGACACCAGTCGAGCCGGAGGTGGTCTCCGACTATCTGGGCGTCGACCACGCGGGCGATGCCGTCTTTGACCGCCACCACGTCAGGCTTGCGGATGCCCTCAGGTGTTCGGAGGTGGGGCTCCACAGAGACATTGAAGCCCCTCTGCGCGAGTCCACGGGCGACATAACGCACTACAGCGTCATGGCGCTTGACCCGGGACCCGTGCGTCCTAAAGCAAGCCTGAAGTACGTGGTTGGCGGTCTCCACGGCCTGGCACCCCGCGCGGCATCTGGTGTCCGCCTCCCGCCCGCGACTGCGCCGTGCCTTCGTGGGGAAGGCGTTGATGCGGGCGCGGAGGGCGTCGATGTATTCACGCCCAGATAGCAGGCGACTGGTGTCGGCGACCCACTGATGTTGGCCACTGACGGCGGCAGAAGATGACAGTGCCGCACCGTCAATGGCGATGTGTAGGCGCGCCGCCCACATTTCCCCAACCTGCGTTGACGATTTGAGGAGGTGGCCCTCCCACATTAGGTGGCGCTCCAGCACCTCGATCTCACGCTGCACCTCATCCATGCCTGCACCGTCGCAGGCTGGCCCTATCTTCTTCAGCGCCAGGAGACGGGACCGACGGAGGGTCGGACCCATCCATCGGCAAGATGGAATGCCGAGGCCCCCCTGGGCAACAGGAGCGTGGAAGTATCCCAGGGGGGTGTCCGCCGGAAGGCGGAACCATCTCCTGACGGCGGCCCGGATGGTAACGTCGGCCGACTTCAAAGCACCCACCCGGGTGCGGCTGAGGGCCAGCCCGTGGTACAGGCCAGGGAGAAGTACGTTGGTGAGAGCGTGGAGGCGCTGTTGCGGCTTCAGCGGAGCTCGGGAGATGACGTCAAGCTGCTCCACCAGGTGGCTACGTGGATTGAAGACACAGCGACCCGCCGTGGAAAATTGCAGCCCCAGGTACCGGAAGGTTTCACCCACACGCAGGGCAGGCATGGTGGTATTGCCTGCTGTGAAGGTGACATTGCTGTCCACCTTCACCTTCTTCTCGCGCCCTGACGCGACTAAGGCGAGGGTGAAACACTTCCGGGCGTTGATCTGCAGCCCCAGGTGGGCGAGGGCTGCGGTAGCTGCGTCGATGAGGGACTGCAAGCCCCTCGGGGTCGCTGCAAACAGCAAGACGTCATCTGCAAAGGCCGCAGCGTTGACTCTGCGACCGAGGATCCGAGCTCCGATGTGGGAGGGCAGTTGGCCTAAAACGTAGTCCACCGCAAAGTTGAACAGGAGGGGGGAGAGGGGATCGCCCTGGCGAACGCCCCGTGCTGGCTGCACAGACACGCCCACGCCGGCGCCGTCCGCTATCACTGTCGTGCTGCCCTCGTAGCACCGCTCGACATACTCGACAAAGCAATCCGGCAGGCCATGCGCCTTCAGCACGGGGCGAAGGGCAGCATGATCTACCGAATCGAATGCCTTAGATACGTCGATCGATGCCACAAAGACAGAGCGGCAGGAGCGAACTGCGTCGGTGAGAGCAGTGTCCAAGATGAAGGTATTTTCCAACATCCCATCCCGAGGGATGAATGCCCGCTGACGTTCGTCCACAGCACATGCGCGCATCAGGCGTGACGCGAGAACCTTGTGAAAGGTCCGCGCCAACACCGAGCAGACTGTAATGGGGCGAAAGTCAGCGGGGGATGTTGGTGCAGCCGTTTTCGGGAGAAGGGACGTCCGCGCGCGAAGCAGGCGTTCCGGAAGGGCGCGGGCCAGAAGGAAGAGATTCATCACTTTCACCAGGACTTCGTGCGGCAGGCGCCGCAACTCCGCTGGGGTAAGGCCGTCCGGCCCGGCTGCTGATCCCCTGGGCGGCAACGCGGCGGCGACCTCCTCATGTGTGACCGGCCCCCATATGCACTCGAGAGCGACAGGCTCTGAGTGCGGGAGGAGGCGGTCACGAATGAAGCCCGCGGTGGAGATGGGCTTCTTGGTGAAGAGGTCCGCCCAGAAGTCCAGCAGACCAGGGATGGCAGGTGGCGGCTGGAGCAGGGTGCCATCCAAGAGGCCGCGCACGCAACGTGCACGCGACCGTCGGAAGGCATCCTGCGTTCTCGCGTACTCCCAGCGGCGCCGCTTGCGCTTCTGCGTCGGCGGCGCGGCAGGCGGCCGCTTCGGTGGTTGGCGCGGCCGCTGTGTCCTGGTGATCGATCTCTCCCCTCTGGACCCGACCGACGCAAGGGCATCCGGGAGCATGCCCAGGATGACATCGGGCGGCGTGCCCCGCCCCAGACCTATGACACGATCCAGGGCAGAGAAACGCTGGGCGGAAGCGGGTAGCCCCGCCAGATGCTCCCAGATGGCGGCGTCAGTCGGCCCCTCCGGCGGCGGCCCGGTGGTGTCGGCCGCGAAGTCCTCGGCTGCGTCGACGGGCGGCGCAGCGGCCTCGCCCGCGTCAGGCAGCGGGCTCGCTGCTCCCCGGCGGGACGCCGGCTCTTCCCCCCGACCGATCTCAAGCGCATCCATGAATTGGCGGACAAGCTGCTTGTGGGCAGCTTGCCGCCGTCGGCACTTGATTGCCTCGAGCGTTCGGTCGGGGAACATCCTGATGAGTTCTTGATTGACGAAGAAGAACCGGGCGTCCCTCTCAAGGAACAGTTCGGCCTCCGCCTTGGCGAGCGACAGGACTTCTTCCTCCGTCCACCTCGCGCGATGCCTCTCCGTGACGATCTCCGCGTTGGCGGCCGCAAGATGTTGGCGGCGGCGATGGACCCCGAGACCGTTCTTGGTTGTAAAGCTGCGGTGGCACTCACTACAGGTATACATAGCTGCAAAAGTTACAAGATTTTCGGCACGGCCGGTTGGCCGGCTAGGTGCTGGGGGAGTTGGGGTGGCACCTTCAGCGGAAGGGCCACCACTTATTCTCTGCTTACTGCCCCCAACTAAAAAAGGGATAGTGCGAGGGGGGGCTGGTAACCCCCCCAAGCCCCTGGTGCGTCATAGTTACTCCCGCCGTTTACCCGCGCTTGCTTGAATTTCTTCACGTTGACATTCAGAGCACTGGGCAGAAATCACATTGCGTCAACACCCGCTAGGGCCATCGCAATGCTTTGTTTTAATTAGACAGTCGGATTCCCCCAGTCCGTGCCAGTTCTGAGTTGATCGTTGAATGGCGGCCGAAGAGAATCCGCGCACCCGCGCGCCCCCGGAGGAGCACGCTAAGGCGGACGCGGCCTCGCAGCAAGGAAGATCCGTGGGAGGCCAAGGCACGGGACCGAGCTCGGATCCTGCACGCAGGTTGAAGCACCGGGGCGCGAACGTCGCGCAGGCGCGCGCATCCTGCACCGCCGGCCAGCACGAGGCCAACCAACGGCGAGAGCAGACCACGCCCGCGCTAAACGCCCGCACTTACCGGCACCCCTACGGCACTCACCTCGCCCAGGCCCGGCACGTTAACGCTGACCCACTTCCCGACCAAGCCCGACACGCCCCGATCCTCAGAGCCAATCCTTATCCCGAAGTTACGGATC
>NC_060121.1:590060417-590062917 GCF_021461395.2 Schistocerca americana
GCGCGAACACGCAAGCGTCCGCCCAATTATTCTGCAAACAGGAGGAGGCTGAGCTCCCCTGCACCATACACCTCGAAACCCTCTCAGGTCCCGGCGGCGCGCAGCGCCGTCCTAAGTACTTGGTCGGGTTCGAGAGAGGCGCAATCGCCCGGAGTTTGGCGAGTAGACGCTTTAGGTGCGACCACCCGTGCTCCCAACTGAGCTTGCCGCTGCCGACAGAGGCCCGGGAGCGTGCTGTCGTGGCATTGCCGGCGGGAGACAACACGCGCCACCTACGGTGACCGGCAGCTCCAACGCCAGCGCCACAGAAGGACAAAAGCCCCACTTGGGTGCCGAAGCGAACTCTCCCAGCACAGCGCACGCGCCAACACGTCCGCACAGCTGCGATACAAACCACCTGCGAGAACCGCAGAGGCGACCGAGCAGCAGACGGCGTCGCGGCGCCGAGCGCCGGGCGGCGGCGCATCCTCAGCGCACACAGTCCTCAATCGGACCAGCACACTGCAGATGTCCACCGCGCTTCGCACCGGGCCCGCGAGGACCTACTTTGGCCGCACGGCGCCGCGTGCAGGGTGCGCCGGCGCGCAGCTGCGCCGCCTGCCGCCTCCGTCGGCCGGCGCGCCTGCCACTGGCCGCCCCCACCAGCCGGCTGTAGCGCGTGCGCCCACGCACCGCGCGGCCAGCACGCCGGGAGGCCCCCCCTCACCGGCCGGGGACGGTCCCACCCAGCCACCGCCGCGTATCGCTTCACACCCAGATGCCATTCACGTTCGTGGGCATGGTGGGTATCGCTGGAACAACCGGTTGGTAGCTCAACCGATCGTCGCCATCACTGATTCACCTCTAGCGAGAACAACCGCACCACAACGGTTTACCAGTTGTTCATTTGCGTAACGTCACCAGCAAACGTAGGCGTCCATCGCCATTTGCAAATTCAACGATTGTTGCATGCCTGTGTCAGGTGTCACGACACACTATGTCTGCCCACATACACGCAACAACATGTGCACGCTTCGCGAACACGTGGAAGGTGGCCCCCGTACGTATGCGATGTCCATTGCGCGAACGACTGTCAACCGGCCTCTGTCGCATGTCGCAGATGTGGAACGCAGTGCACCATGCTATCACGGTGTGTGAGAAGAGACGACTACGTCTGACAACACGCGCCACTACATCAACAGACGGCTCATGCTGATCGCCATCCAGGGCATACCACACTGCAATCCAGCTCTTATAGGGAGACGACACGTAGCTGAGTGCACAACATTTGGACCGCATGGTTCGCCGTTGTTGGCGCAGTCGTTGTACGGTCACATGTACCACGATGTATCATTCAGTACATGAGGACCAATGTGCAGTACAGTGTGTGATTTGGACGTACAACATCAGCGGACAGTTGACACAGGCCGTACCACAGCGTAGGCTACGTGCTTCGCCATGCGAATGCCAATGAACAACTGCAAATGCCAATGAACAACTGCAAAGGGCATTGAGCATGTACGTCCTGCTGCCATCCACATTACAGTGTATAGCTGCAAGGTGTTTAACATGAAGCGATACACTGGGGACCGGGCAGTGCGAGTAGCAAACTATATTGCGGGGGTTGCAGTTAGGCAACACTACACTAATTTAACGCGTCGTATGACAATTACAGAGCAGGTTAAGGCCCAACGTGTGTTGGGTTAAGGCCCAACGTGTGTTGGGTTAAGGCCCAACGTGTGTTGGGTTAAGGCCCAACGTGTGTTGGGTTAAGGCCCAACGTGTGTTGGGTTAAGGCCCAACGTGTGTTGGGTTAAGGCCCAACGTGTGTTGGGTTAAGGCCCAACGTGTGTTGGGTTAAGGCCCAACGTGTGTTGGGTTAAGGCCCAACGTGTGTTGGGTTAAGGCCCAACGTGTGTTGGGTTACAGCGCAATATGGGTTACGTTAAGGGGCAATATAGGTTAGGTTAAGGTACGATATAGGTTAGGTTAAGGTACGATATAGGTTAGGTTAAGGTACGATATAGGTTAGGTTAAGGTACGATATAGGTTAGGTTAAGGTACGATATAGGTTAGGTTAAGGTACGATATAGGTTAGGTTAAGGTACGATATAGGTTAGGTTAAGGTACGATATAGGTTAGGTTAAGGCGCAACGTGGGTTAGGTTACGGCGCAACATAGGTTAGGTTACGGCGCAACATAGGTTAGGTTACGGCGCAACATAGGTTAGGTTAAGGCGCAACATAGGTTAGGTTAAGGCGCAACATAGGTTAGGTTAAGGCGCAACATAGGTTAGGTTAAGGCGCAACATAGGTTAGGTTAAGGCGCAACATAGGTTAGGTTAAGGCGCAACATAGGTTAGGTTAAGGCGCAACATAGGTTAGGTTAAGGCGCAACATAGGTTAGGTTAAGGCGCAACATAGGTTAGGTTAAGGCGCAACATAGGTTAGGTTAAGGCGCAACATAGGTTAGGTTAAGGCGCAACATAGGTTAGGTTAAGGCGCAACATAGGTTAGGTTAA